>NC_134265.1:214028149-214328149 GCF_031893055.1 Leptodactylus fuscus
TAGCTCGGGCTGAGAAGGTCGCAGCCATGGGAAAGTTGACAGTTAAGCCTATCTAGTGACAACCCATCATAGGCTAGCTGGGTGATCTTGCAACTTGTATCATGCCGGAGTTTGATTTTCACCATAGGGTTTCATTGATCGCTTACTCGGCAACTTGTATGAAGCAGGATTTCTACTTTCCCCTTAGCGCTTCATGATCGTGTACTCTTGGGTGTAGCTCGGCTGAGAATGACGCAGCCATGGGAAAGTTGACAGTTAAGCCTATCTAGTGACAGCCCATCATAGGCTAGCTGGGTGATCTTGCAACTTGTACCATGTCGGAGTTTGATTTTCCCCATAGGGTTTCATTGATCGTGTACTCTTGAGTATAACTCGGGCTGAGAAGGTCGCAGCCATGGGAAAGTTGACAGTTAAGCCTATCTAGTGACAACCCATCATAGGCTAGCTGGGTGATCTTGCAACTTGTATCATGCCGGAGTTTGATTTTCACCATAGGGTTTCATTGATCGCTTGCTCGGCAATTTGAATGAAGCAGGATTTCTACTTTCCCCTTAGCGCTTCATTGATCGTGTACTCTTGAGTGTAGCTCGGGCTGAGAATGACGCAGCCATGGGAAAGTTGACAGTTAAGCCCTATCTAGTGACAGCCCATCATAGGCTAGCTGGGTGATCTTGCAACTTGTACCATGTCGGAGTTTGATTTTCCCCATAGGGTTTCATTGATCGTGTACTCTTGAGTATAGCTCGGGCTGAGAAGGTCGCAGCCATGTGAAAGTTAACAGTTAAGCCTATCTAGTGACAACCCATCATAGGCTAGCTGGGTGATCTTGCAACTTGTATCATGCCGGAGTTTGATTTTCACCATAGGGTTTCATTGATCGCTTACTCGGCAAATTGTATGAAGCAGGATTTCTACTTTCCCTTAGCGCTTCATTGATCGTGTACTCTTGAGTGTAGCTCGGGCTGAGAATGACGCAGCCATGGGAAAGTTGACAGTTAAGCCTATCTAGTGACAGCCCATCATAGGCTAGCTGGGTGATCTTGCAACTTGTACCATGTCGGAGTTTGATTTTCCCCATAGGGTTTCATTGATCGTGTACTCTTGAGTATAGCTCGGGCTGAGAAGGTCGCAGCCATGGGAAAGTTGACAGTTAAGCCTATTCTAGTGACAACCCATCATAGGCTAGCTGGGTGATCTTGCAACTTGTATCGTGCCGGAGTTTGATTTTCACCATAGGGTTTCATTGATCGCTTGCTCGGCAACTTGAATGAAGCAGGATTTCTACTTTCCCCTTAGCGCTTCATTGATCGTGTACTCTTGAGTGTAGATCGGGCTGAGAATGTCGCAACCATGGGAAAGTTGACAGTTAAGCCTATCTAGTGACAGCCCATCATAGGCTAGCTGGGTGATCTTGCAACTTGTACCATGTCGGAGTTTGATTTTCCCCATAGGGTTTCATTGATCGTGTACTCTTGAGTATAGCTCGGGCTGAGAAGGTCGCAGCCATGGGAAAGTTGACAGTTAAGCCTATCTAGTGACAACCCATCATAGGCTAGCTGGGTGATCTTGCTACTTGTATCATGCCGGAGTTTTATTTTCACCATAGGGTTTCATTGATCGCTTACTCGGCAACTTGTATGAAGCAGGATTTCTACTTTCCCCTTAGCGCTTCATTGATCGTGTACTCTTGAGTGTAGCACGGGCTGAGAATGACGCAGCCATGGGAAAGTTGACAGTTAAGCCTATCTAGTGACAGCCCATCATAGGCTAGCTGGGTGATCTTGCAACTTGTACCATGTCGGAGTTTGATTTTCCCCATAGGGTTTCATTGATCGTGTACTCTTGAGTATAGCTCGGGCTGAGAAGGTCGCAGCCATGGAAAGTTGACAGTTAAGCCTATCTAGTGACAACCCATCATAGGCTAGCTGGGTGATCTTGCAACTTGTATCATGCCGGAGTTTGATTTTCACCATAGGGTTTCATTGATCGCTTACTCGGCAACTTGTATGAAGCAGGATTTCTACTTTCCCCTTAGCGCTTCATTGATCGTGTACTCTTGAGTGTAGCTCGGGCTGAGAATGACGCAGCCATGGGAAAGTTGACAGTTAAGCCTATCTAGTGACAGCCCATCATAGGCTAGCTGGGTGATCTTGCAACTTGTACCATGTCGGAGTTTGATTTTCCCCATAGGGTTTCATTGATCGTGTACTCTTGAGTATAGCTCGGGCTGAGAAGGTCGCAGCCATGGGAAAGTTGACAGTTAAGCCTATCTAGTGACAACCCATCATAGGCTAGCTGGGTGATCTTGCAACTTGTATCGTGCCGGAGTTTGATTTTCACCATAGGGTTTCATTGATCGCTTGCTCGGCAACTTGAATGAAGCAGGATTTCTACTTTCCCCTTAGCGCTTCATTGATCGTGTACTCTTGAGTGTAGATCGGGCTGAGAATGTCGCAACCATGGGAAAGTTGACAGTTAAGCCTATCTAGTGACAGCCCATCATAGGCTAGCTGGGTGATCTTGCAACTTGTACCATGTCGGAGTTTGATTTTCCCCATAGGGTTTCATTGATCGTGTACTCTTGAGTATAGCTCGGGCTGAGAAGGTCGCAGCCATGGGAAAGTTGACAGTTAAGCCTATCTAGTGACAACCATCATAGGCTAGCTGGGTGATCTTGCAACTTGTATCATGCCGGAGTTTGATTTTCACCATAGGGTTTCATTGATCGCTTACTCGGCAACTTGTATGAAGCAGGATTTCTACTTTCCCCTTAGCGCTTCATTGATCGTGTACTCTTGAGTGTAGCTCGGGCTGAGAATGACGCAGCCATGGGAAAGTTGACAGTTAAGCCTATCTAGTGACAGCCCATCATAGGCTAGCTGGGTGATCTTGCAACTTGTACCATGTCGGAGTTTGATTTTCCCCATAGGGTTTCATTGATCGTGTACTCTTGAGTATAGCTCGGGCTGAGAAGGTCGCAGCCATGGGAAAGTTGACAGTTAAGCTATCTAGTGACAACCCATCATAGGCTAGCTGGGTGATCTTGCAACTTGTATCATGCCGGAGTTTGATTTTCACCATAGGGTTTCATTGATCGCTTACTCGGCAACTTGTATGAAGCAGGATTTCTACTTTCCCCTTAGCGCTTCATTGATCGTGTACTCTTGAGTGTAGCTCGGGCTGAGAATGACGCAAGCCATGGGAAAGTTGACAGTTAAGCCTATCTAGTGACAGCCCATCATAGGCTAGCTGGGTGATCTTGCAACTTGTACCATGTCGGAGTTTGATTTTCCCCATAGGGTTTCATTGATCGTGTACTCTTGAGTATAGCTCGGGCTGAGAAGGTCGCAGCCATGGGAAAGTTGACAGTTAAGCCTATCTAGTGACAACCCATCATAGGCTAGCTGGGTGATCTTGCAACTTGTATCATGCCGGAGTTTGATTTTCACCATAGGGTTTCATTGATCGCTTGCTCGGCAACTTGAATGAAGCAGGATTTCTACTTTCCCCTTAGCGCTTCATTGATCGTGTACTCTTGAGTGTAGCTCGGGCTGAGAATGACGCAGCCATGGGAAAGTTGACAGTTAAGCCTATCTAGTGACAGCCCATCATAGGCTAGCTGGGTGATCTTGCAACTTGTACCATGTCGGAGTTTGATTTTCCCCATAGGGTTTCATTGATCGTGTACTCTTGAGTATAGCTCGGGCTGAGAAGGTCGCAGCCATGGGAAAGTTGACAGTTAAGCCTATCTAGTGACAACCCATCATAGGCTAGCTGGGTGATCTTGCAACTTGTATCAGTGCCGGAGTTTGATTTTCACCATAGGGTTTCATTGATCGCTTGACTCGGCAACTTGTATGAAGCAGGATTTCTACTTTCCCCTTAGCGCTTCATTGATCGTGTACTCTTGAGTGTAGCTCGGGCTGAGAATGACGCAGCCATGGGAAAGTTGACAGTTAAGCCTATCTAGTGACAGCCCATCATAGGCTAGCTGGGTGATCTTGCAACTTGTACCATGTCGGAGTTTGATTTTCCCCATAGGGTTTCATTGATCGTGTACTCTTGAGTATAGCTCGGGCTGAGAAGGTCGCAGCCATGGGAAAGTTGACAGTTAAGCCTATCTAGTGACAACCCATCATAGGCTAGCTGGGTGATCTTGCAACTTGTATCATGCCGGAGTTTGATTTTCACCATAGGGTTTCATTGATCGCTTACTCGGCAACTTGTATGAAGCAGGATTTCTACTTTCCCCTTAGCGCTTCATTGATCGTGTACTCTTGAGTGTAGCTCGGGCTGAGAATGACGCAGCCATGGGAAAGTTGACAGTTAAGCCTATCTAGTGACAGCCCATCATAGGCTAGCTGGGTGATCTTGCAACTTGTACCATGTCGGAGTTTGATTTTCCCCATAGGGTTTCATTGATCGTGTACTGCTTGAGTATAGCTCGGGCTGAGAAGGTCGCAGCCATGGGAAAGTTGACAGTTAAGCCTATCTAGTGACAACCCATCATAGGCTAGCTGGGTGATCTTGCAACTTGTATCATGCCGGAGTTTGATTTTCACCATAGGGTTTCATTGATCGCTTACTCGGCAACTTGTATGAAGCAGGATTTCTACTTTCCCCTTAGCGCTTCATTGATCGTGTACTCTTGAGTGTAGCTCGGGCTGAGAATGACGCAGCCATGGGAAAGTTGACAGTTAAGCCTATCTAGTGACAGCCCATCATAGGCTAGCTGGGTGAGCTTGCAACTTGTACCATGTCGGAGTTTGATTTTCCCCATAGGGTTTCATTGATCGTGTACTCTTGAGTATAGCTCGGGCTGAGAAGGTCGCAGCCATGGGAAAGTTGACAGTTAAGCTTATCTAGTGACAACCCATCATGGCTAGCTGGGTGATCTTGCAACTTGTATCATGCCGGAGTTTGATTTTCACCATAGGGTTTCATTGATCGCTTACTCGGCAACTTGTATGAAGCAGGATTTCTACTTTCCCCTTAGCGCTTCATTGATCGTGTACTCTTGAGTGTAGCTCGGGCTGAGAATGACGCAGCCATGGGAAAGTTGACAGTTAAGCCTATCTAGTGACAGCCCATCATAGGCTAGCTGGGTGATCTTGCAACTTGTACCATGTCGGAGTTTGATTTTCCCCATAGGGTTTCATTGATCGTGTACTCTTGAGTATAGCTCGGGCTGAGAAGGTCGCAGCCATGGGAAAGTTGACAGTTAAGCCTATCTAGTGACAACCCATCATAGGCTAGCTGGGTGATCTTGCAACTTGTATCATGCCGGAGTTTGATTTTCACCATAGGGTTTCATTGATCGCTTACTCGGCAACTTGTATGAAGCAGGATTTCTACTTTCCCCTTAGCGCTTCATTGATCGTGTACTCTTGAGTGTAGCTCGGGCTGAGAATGACGCAGCCATGGGAAAGTTGACAGTTAAGCCTATCTAGTGACAGCCCATCATAGGCTAGCTGGTGTGAGCTTGCAACTTGTACCATGTCGGAGTTTGATTTTCCCCATAGGGTTTCATTGATCGTGTACTGTTGAGTAGAGCTCGGGCTGAGAAGGTCGCAGCCATGGGAAAGTTGACAGCTAAGCTTATCTAGTGACAACCCATCATGGGCTAGCTGGGTGATCTTGCAACTTGTATCATGCCGGAGTTTGATTTTCACCATAGGGTTTCATTGATCGCTTACTCGGCAACTTGTATGAAGCAGGATTTCTACTTTCCCCTTAGCGCTTCATTGATCGTGTACTCTTGAGTGTAGCTCGGGCTGAGAATGACGCAGCCATGGAAAGTTGACAGTTAAGCCTATCTAGTGACAGCCCATCATAGGCTAGCTGGGTGATCTTGCAACTTGTACCATGTCGGAGTTTGATTTTCCCCCTAGGGTTTCATTGATCGTGTACTCTTGAGTATAGCTCGGGCTGAGAAGGTCGCAGCCATGGGAAAGTTGACAGTTAAGCCTATCTAGTGACAACCCATCATAGGCTAGCTGGGTGATCTTGCAACTTGTATCATGCCGGAGTTTGATTTTCACCATAGGGTTTCATTGATCGCTTACTCGGCAACTTGTATGAAGCAGGATTTCTACTTTCCCCTTAGCGCTTCATTGATCGTGTACTCTTGAGTGTAGCTCGGGCTGAGAATGACGCAGCCATGGGAAAGTTGACAGTTAAGCCTATCTAGTGACAGCCCATCATAGGCCAGCTGGGTGAGCTTGCAACTTGTACCATGTCGGAGTTTGATTTTCCCCATAGGGTTTCATTGATCGTGTGCTCTTGAGTGTAGCTCGGGCTGAGAAGGTCGCAGCCATGTGAAAGTTAACAGTTAAGCCTATCTAGTGACAACCCATCATAGGCTAGCTGGGTGATCTTGCAACTTGTATCATGCCGGAGTTTGATTTTCACCATAGGGTTTCATTGATCGCTTGCTCGGCAATTTGAATGAAGCAGGATTTCTACTTTCCCCTTAGCGCTTCATTGATCGTGTACTCTTGAGTGTAGCTCGGGCTGAGAATGACGCAGCCATGGGAAAGTTGACAGTTAAGCCTATCTAGTGACAGCCCATCATAGGCTAGCTGGGTGATCTTGCAACTTGTACCATGTCGGAGTTTGATTTTCCCCATAGGGTTTCATTGATCGTGTACTCTTGAGTATAGCTCGGGCTGAGAAGGTCGCAGCCATGGGAAAGTTGACAGTTAAGCCTATCTAGTGACAACCCATCATAGGCTAGCTGGGTGATCTTGCAACTTGTATCATGCCGGAGTTTGATTTTCACCATAGGGTTTCATTGATCGCTTACTCGGCAACTTGTATGAAGCAGGATTTCTACTTTCCCCTTAGCGCTTCATTGATCGTGTACTCTTGAGTGTAGCTCGGGCTGAGAATGACGCAGCCATGGGAAAGTTGACAGTTAAGCCTATCTAGTGACAGCCCATCATAGGCTAGCTGGGTGAGCTTGCAACTTGTACCATGTCGGAGTTTGATTTTCCCCATAGGGTTTCATTGATCGTGTACTCTTGAGTATAGCTCGGGCTGAGAAGGTCGCAGCCATGGGAAAGTTGACAGTTAAGCCTATCTAGTGACAACCCATCATAGGCTAGCTGGGTGATCTTGCAACTTGTATCGTGCCGGAGTTTGATTTTCACCATAGGGTTTCATTGATCGCTTGCTCGGCAACTTGAATGAAGCAGGATTTCTACTTTCCCCTTAGCGCTTCATTGATCGTGTACTCTTGAGTGTAGATCGGGCTGAGAATGTCGCAACCATGGGAAAGTTGACAGTTAAGCCTATCTAGTGACAGCCCATCATAGGCTAGCTGGGTGATCTTGCAACTTGTACCATGTCGGAGTTTGATTTTCCCCATAGGGTTTCATTGATCGTGTACTCTTGAGTATAGCTCGGGCTGAGAAGGTCGCAGCCATGGGAAAGTTGACAGTTAAGCCTATCTAGTGACAACCCATCATAGGCTAGCTGGGTGATCTTGCAACTTGTATCATGCCGGAGTTTGATTTTCACCATAGGGTTTCATTGATCGCTTACTCGGCAACTTGTATGAAGCAGGATTTCTACTTTCCCCTTAGCGCTTCATTGATCGTGTACTCTTGAGTGTAGCTCGGGCTGAGAATGACGCAGCCATGGGAAAGTTGACAGTTAAGCCTATCTAGTGACAGCCCATCATAGGCTAGCTGGGTGATCTTGCAACTTGTACCATGTCGGAGTTTGATTTTCCCCATAGGGTTTCATTGATCGTGTACTCTTGAGTATAGCTCGGGCTGAGAAGGTCGCAGCCATGGGAAAGTTGACAGTTAAGCCTATCTAGTGACAACCCATCATAGGCTAGCTGGGTGATCTTGCAACTTGTATCATGCCGGAGTTTGATTTTCACCATAGGGTTTCATTGATCGCTTACTCGGCAACTTGTATGAAGCAGGATTTCTACTTTCCCCTTAGCGCTTCATTGATCGTGTACTCTTGAGTGTAGCTCGGGCTGAGAATGACGCAGCCATAGGAAAGTTGACAGTTAAGCCTATCTAGTGACAGCCCATCATAGGCTAGCTGGGTGAGCTTGCAACTTGTACCATGTCGGAGTTTGATTTTCCCCATAGGGTTTCATTGATCGTGTACTCTTGAGTAGAGCTCGGGCTGAGAAGGTCGCAGCCATGGGAAAGTTGACAGTTAAGCTTATCTAGTGACAACCCATCATGGGCTAGCTGGGTGATCTTGCAACTTGTATCATGCCGGAGTTTGATTTTCACCATAGGGTTTCATTGATCGCTTACTCGGCAACTTGTATGAAGCAGGATTTCTACTTTCCCCTTAGCGCTTCATTGATCGTGTACTCTTGAGTGTAGCTCGGGCTGAGAATGACGCAGCCATGGAAAGTTGACAGTTAAGCCTATCTAGTGACAGCCCATCATAGGCTAGCTGGGTGATCTTGCAACTTGTACCATGTCGGAGTTTGATTTTCCCCATAGGGTTTCATTGATCGTGTACTCTTGAGTATAGCTCGGGCTGAGAAGGTCGCAGCCATGGGAAAGTTGACAGCTAAGCTTATCTAGTGACAACCCATCATGGGCTAGCTGGGTGATCTAGCAACTTGTATCATGCCGGAGTTTGATTTTCACCATAGGGTTTCATTGATCGCTTACTCGGCAACTTGTATGAAGCAGGATTTCTACTTTCCCCTTAGCGCTTCATTGATCGTGTACTCTTGAGTGTAGCTCGGGCTGAGAATGACGCAGCCATGGGAAAGTTGACAGTTAAGCCTATCTAGTGACAGCCCATCATAGGCTAGCTGGGTGATCTTGCAACTTGTACCTTGTCGGAGTTTGATTTTCCCCCTAGGGTTTCATTGATCGTGTACTCTTGAGTATAGCTCGGGCTGAGAAGGTCGCAGCCATGGGAAAGTTGACAGTTAAGCTTATCTAGTGACAACCCATCATGGGCTAGCTGGGTGATCTTGCAACTTGTATCATGCGGAGTTTGATTTTCACCATAGGGTTTCATTGATCGCTTACTCGGCAACTTGTATGAAGCAGGATTTCTACTTTCCCCTTAGCGCTTCATTGATCGTGTACTCTTGAGTGTAGCTCGGGCTGAGAATGACGCAGCCATGGGAAAGTTGACAGTTAAGCCTATCTAGTGACAGCCCATCATAGGCTAGCTGGGTGATCTTGCAACTTGTACCATGTCGGAGTTTGATTTTCCCCATAGGGTTTCATTGATCGTGTACTCTTGAGTATAGCTCGGGCTGAGAAGGTCGCAGCCATGGGAAAGTTGACAGCTAAGCTTATCTAGTGACAACCCATCATGGGCTAGCTGGGTGATCTAGCAACTTGTATCATGCCGGAGTTTGATTTTCACCATAGGGTTTCATTGATCGCTTACTCGGCAACTTGTATGAAGCAGGATTTCTACTTTCCCCTTAGCGCTTCATTGATCGTGTACTCTTGAGTGTAGCTCGGGCTGAGAATGACGCAGCCATGGGAAAGTTGACAGTTAAGCCTATCTAGTGACAGCCCATCATAGGCTAGCTGGGTGATCTTGCAACTTGTACCTTGTCGGAGTTTGATTTTCCCCCTAGGGTTTCATTGATCGTGTACTCTTGAGTATAGCTCGGGCTGAGAAGGTCGCAGCCATGGGAAAGTTGACAGTTAAGCTTATCTAGTGACAACCCATCATGGGCTAGCTGGGTGATCTTGCAACTTGTATCATGCCGGAGTTTGATTTTCACCATAGGGTTTCATTGATCGCTTACTCGGCAACTTGTATGAAGCAGGATTTCTACTTTCCCCTTAGCGCTTCATTGATCGTGTACTCTTGAGTGTAGCTCGGGCTGAGAATGACGCAGCCATGGGAAAGTTGACAGTTAAGCCTATCTAGTGACAGCCCATCATAGGCTAGCTGGGTGATCTTGCAACTTGTACCATGTCGGAGTTTGATTTTCCCCATAGGGTTTCATTGATCGTGTACTCTTGAGTATAGCTCGGGCTGAGAAGGTCGCAGCCATGGGAAAGTTGACAGTTAAGCCTATCTAGTGACAACCCATCATAGGCTAGCTGGGTGACCTTGCAACTTGTATCATGCCGGAGTTTGATTTTCACCATAGGGTTTCATTGATCGCTTACTCGGCAACTTGTATGAAGCAGGATTTCTACTTTCCCCTTAGCGCTTCATTGATCGTGTACTCTTGAGTGTAGCTCGGGCTGAGAATGACGCAGCCATGGGAAAGTTGACAGTTAAGCCTATCTAGTGACATCCCATCATAGGCTAGCTGGGTGATCTTGCAACTTGTACCATGTCGGAGTTTGATTTTCCCCATAGGGTTTCATTGATCGTGTACTCTTGAGTATAGCTCGGGCTGAGAAGGTCGCAGCCATGGGAAAGTTGACAGTTAAGCCTATCTAGTGACAGCCCATCATAGGCTAGCTGGGTGATCTTGCAACTTGTATCATGCCGGAGTTTGATTTTCACCATAGGGTTTCATTGATCGCTTACTCGGCAACGTGTATGAAGCAGGATTTCTACTTTCCCCTTAGCGCTTCATTGATCGTGTACTCTTGAGTGTAGCTCGGGCTGAGAATGACGCAGCCATGGGAAAGTTGACAGTTAAGCCTATCTAGTGACAGCCCATCATAGGCTAGCTGGGTGAGCTTGCAACTTGTACCATGTCGGAGTTTGATTTTCCCCATAGGGTTTCATTGATCGTGTACTCTTGAGTATAGCTCGGGCTGAGAAGGTCGCAGCCATGGGAAAGTTGACAGTTAAGCTTATCTAGTGACAACCCATCATGGGCTAGCTGGGTGATCTTGCAACTTGTATCATGCCGGAGTTTGATTTTCACCATAGGGTTTCATTGATCGCTTACTCGGCAACTTGTATGAAGCAGGATTTCTACTTTCCCCTTAGCGCTTCATTGATCGTGTACTCTTGAGTGTAGCTCGGGCTGAGAATGACGCAGCCATGGGAAAGTTGACAGTTAAGCCTATCTAGTGACAGCCCATCATAGGCTAGCTGGGTGATCTTGCAACTTGTACCATGTCGGAGTTTGATTTTCCCCATAGGGTTTCATTGATCGTGTACTCTTGAGTATAGCTCGGGCTGAGAAGGTCGCAGCCATGGGAAAGTTGACAGTTAAGCCTATCTAGTGACAACCCATCATAGGCTAGCTGGGTGATCTTGCAACTTGTATCATGCCGGAGTTTGATTTTCACCATAGGGTTTCATTGATCGCTTACTCGGCAACTTGTATGAAGCAGGATTTCTACTTTCCCCTTAGCGCTTCATTGATCGTGTACTCTTGAGTGTAGCTCGGGCTGAGAATGACGCAGCCATGGGAAAGTTGACAGTTAAGCCTATCTAGTGACAGCCCATCATAGGCCAGCTGGGTGAGCTTGCAACTTGTACCATGTCGGAGTTTGATTTTCCCCATAGGGTTTCATTGATCGTGTGCTCTTGAGTGTAGCTCGGGCTGAGAAGGTCGCAGCCATGTGAAAGTTAACAGTTAAGCCTATCTAGTGACAACCCATCATAGGCTAGCTGGGTGATCTTGCAACTTGTATCATGCCGGAGTTTGATTTTCACCATAGGGTTTCATTGATCGCTTGCTCGGCAACTTTGAATGAAGCAGGATTTCTACTTTCCCTTAGCGCTTCATTGATCGTGTACTCTTGAGTGTAGCTCGGGCTGAGAATGACGCAGCCATGGGAAAGTTGACAGTTAAGCCTATCTAGTGACAGCCCATCATAGGCTAGCTGGGTGATCTTGCAACTTGTACCATGTCGGAGTTTGATTTTCCCCATAGGGTTTCATTGATCGTGTACTCTTGAGTATAGCTCGGGCTGAGAAGGTCGCAGCCATGGGAAAGTTGACAGTTAAGCCTATCTAGTGACAACCCATCATAGGCTAGCTGGGTGATCTTGCAACTTGTATCATGCCGGAGTTTGATTTTCACCATAGGGTTTCATTGATCGCTTGCTCGGCAATTTGAATGAAGCAGGATTTCTACTTTCCCCTTAGCGCTTCATTGATCGTGTACTCTTGAGTGTAGATCGGGCTGAGAATGACGCAGCCATGGAAAGTTGACAGTTAAGCCTATCTAGTGACAGCCCATCATAGGCTAGCTGGGTGATCTTGCAACTTGTACCATGTCGGAGTTTGATTTTCCCCATAGGGTTTCATTGATCGTGTACTCTTGAGTATAGCTCGGGCTGAGAAGGTCGCAGCCATGGGAAAGTTGACAGTTAAGCCTATCTAGTGACAACCCATCATAGGCTAGCTGGGTGATCTTGCAACTTGTATCGTGCCGGAGTTTGATTTTCACCATAGGGTTTCATTGATCGCTTGCTCGGCAACTTGAATGAAGCAGGATTTCTACTTTCCCCTTAGCGCTTCATTGATCGTGTACTCTTGAGTGTAGATCGGGCTGAGAATGTCGCAACCATGGGAAAGTTGACAGTTAAGCCTATCTAGTAACAGCCCATCATAGGCTAGCTGGGTGATCTTGCAACTTGTACCATGTCGGAGTTTGATTTTCCCCATAGGGTTTCATTGATCGTGTACTCTTGAGTATAGCTCGGGCTGAGAAGGTCGCAGCCATGGGAAAGTTGACAGTTAAGCCTATCTAGTGACAACCCATCATAGGCTAGCTGGGTGATCCTGCAACTTGTATCATGCCGGAGTTTGATTTTCACCATAGGGTTTCATTGATCGCTTACTCGGCAAATTGTATGAAGCAGGATTTCTACTTTCCCCTTAGCGCTTCATTGATCGTGTACTCTTGAGTGTAGCTCGGGCTGAGAATGACGCAGCCATGGGAAAGTTGACAGTTAAGCCTATCTAGTGACAGCCCATCATAGGCTAGCTGGGTGATCTTGCAACTTGTACCATGTCGGAGTTTGATTTTCCCCATAGGGTTTCATTGATCGTGTACTCTTGAGTATAGCTCGGGCTGAGAAGGTCGCAGCCATGGGAAAGTTGACAGTTAAGCCTATCTAGTGACAACCCATCATAGGCTAGCTGGGTGATCTTGCAACTTGTATCATGCCGGAGTTTGATTTTCACCATAGGGTTTCATTGATCGCTTACTCGGCAACTTGTATGAAGCAGGATTTCTACTTTCCCCTTAGCGCTTCATTGATCGTGTACTCTTGAGTGTAGCTCGGGCTGAGAATGACGCAGCCATGGGAAAGTTGACAGTTAAGCCTATCTAGTGACAGCCCATCATAGGCTAGCTGGGTGAGCTTGCAACTTGTACCATGTCGGAGTTTGATTTTCCCCATAGGGTTTCATTGATCGTGTACTCTTGAGTATAGCTCGGGCTGAGAAGGTCGCAGCCATGGGAAAGTTGACAGTTAAGCTTATCTAGTGACAACCCATCATGGGCTAGCTGGGTGATCTTGCAACTTGTATCATGCCGGAGTTTGATTTTCACCATAGGGTTTCATTGATCGCTTACTCGGCAACTTGTATGAAGCAGGATTTCTACTTTCCCCTTAGCGCTTCATTGATCGTGTACTCTTGAGTGTAGCTCGGGCTGAGAATGACGCAGCCATGGAAAGTTGACAGTTAAGCCTATCTAGTGACAGCCCATCATAGGCTAGCTGGGTGATCTTGCAACTTGTACCATGTCGGAGTTTGATTTTCCCCATAGGGTTTCATTGATCGTGTACTCTTGAGTATAGCTCGGGCTGAGAAGGTCGCAGCCATGGGAAAGTTGACAGTTAAGCCTATCTAGTGACAACCCATCATAGGCTAGCTGGGTGATCTTGCAACTTGTATCATGCCGGAGTTTGATTTTCACCATAGGGTTTCATTGATCGCTACTCGGCAACTTGTATGAAGCAGGATTTCTACTTTCCCCTTAGCGCTTCATTGATCGTGTACTCTTGAGTGTAGCTCGGGCTGAGAATGACGCAGCCATGGAAAGTTGACAGTTAAGCCTATCTAGTGACAGCCCATCATAGGCTAGCTGGGTGATCTTGCAACTTGTACCATGTCGGAGTTTGATTTTCCCCATAGGGTTTCATTGATCGTGTACTCTTGAGTATAACTCGGGCTGAGAAGGTCGCAGCCATGGGAAAGTTGACAGTTAAGCCTATCTAGTGACAACCCATCATAGGCTAGCTGGGTGATCTTGCAACTTGTATCATGCCGGAGTTTGATTTTCACCATAGGGTTTCATTGATCGCTTGCTCGGCAATTTGAATGAAGCAGGATTTCTACTTTCCCCTTAGCGCTTCATTGATCGTGTACTCTTGAGTGTAGCTCGGGCTGAGAATGACGCAGCCATGGGAAAGTTGACAGTTAAGCCTATCTAGTGACAGCCCATCATAGGCTAGCTGGGTGATCTTGCAACTTGTACCATGTCGGAGTTTGATTTTCCCCATAGGGTTTCATTGATCGTGTACTCTTGAGTATAGCTCGGGCTGAGAAGGTCGCAGCCATGTGAAAGTTAACAGTTAAGCCTATCTAGTGACAACCCATCATAGGCTAGCTGGGTGATCTTGCAACTTGTATCATGCCGGAGTTTGATTTTCACCATAGGGTTTCATTGATCGCTTACTCGGCAAATTGTATGAAGCAGGATTTCTACTTTCCCCTTAGCGCTTCATTGATCGTGTACTCTTGAGTGTAGCTCGGGCTGAGAATGACGCAGCCATGGGAAAGTTGACAGTTAAGCCTATCTAGTGACAGCCCATCATAGGCTAGCTGGGTGATCTTGCAACTTGTACCATGTCGGAGTTTGATTTTCCCCATAGGGTTTCATTGATCGTGTACTCTTGAGTATAGCTCGGGCTGAGAAGGTCGCAGCCATGGGAAAGTTGACAGTTAAGCCTATCTAGTGACAACCCATCATAGGCTAGCTGGGTGATCTTGCAACTTGTATCGTGCCGGAGTTTGATTTTCACCATAGGGTTTCATTGATCGCTTGCTCGGCAACTTGAATGAAGCAGGATTTCTACTTTCCCCTTAGCGCTTCATTGATCGTGTACTCTTGAGTGTAGATCGGGCTGAGAATGTCGCAACCATGGGAAAGTTGACAGTTAAGCCTATCTAGTGACAGCCCATCATAGGCTAGCTGGGTGATCTTGCAACTTGTACCATGTCGGAGTTTGATTTTCCCCATAGGGTTTCATTGATCGTGTACTCTTGAGTATAGCTCGGGCTGAGAAGGTCGCAGCCATGGGAAAGTTGACAGTTAAGCCTATCTAGTGACAACCCATCATAGGCTAGCTGGGTGATCTTGCTACTTGTATCATGCCGGAGTTTGATTTTCACCATAGGGTTTCATTGATCGCTTACTCGGCAACTTGTATGAAGCAGGATTTCTACTTTCCCCTTAGCGCTTCATTGATCGTGTACTCTTGAGTGTAGCTCGGGCTGAGAATGACGCAGCCATGGGAAAGTTGACAGTTAAGCCTATCTAGTGACAGCCCATCATAGGCTAGCTGGGTGATCTTGCAACTTGTACCATGTCGGAGTTTGATTTTCCCCATAGGGTTTCATTGATCGTGTACTCTTGAGTATAGCTCGGGCTGAGAAGGTCGCAGCCATGGGAAAGTTGACAGTTAAGCCTATCTAGTGACAACCCATCATAGGCTAGCTGGGTGATCTTGCAACTTGTATCATGCCGGAGTTTGATTTTCACCATAGGGTTTCATTGATCGCTTACTCGGCAACTTGTATGAAGCAGGATTTCTACTTTCCCCTTAGCGCTTCATTGATCGTGTACTCTTGAGTGTAGCTCGGGCTGAGAATGACGCAGCCATGGGAAAGTTGACAGTTAAGCCTATCTAGTGACAGCCCATCATAGGCTAGCTGGGTGATCTTGCAACTTGTACCATGTCGGAGTTTGATTTTCCCCATAGGGTTTCATTGATCGTGTACTCTTGAGTATAGCTCGGGCTGAGAAGGTCGCAGCCATGGGAAAGTTGACAGTTAAGCCTATCTAGTGACAACCCATCATAGGCTAGCTGGGTGATCTTGCAACTTGTATCGTGCCGGAGTTTAATTTTCACCATAGGGTTTCATTGATCGCTTGCTCGGCAACTTGAATGAAGCAGGATTTCTACTTTCCCCTTAGCGCTTCATTGATCGTGTACTCTTGAGTGTAGATCGGGCTGAGAATGTCGCAACCATGGGAAAGTTGACAGTTAAGCCTATCTAGTGACAGCCCATCATAGGCTAGCTGGGTGATCTTGCAACTTGTACCATGTCGGAGTTTGATTTTCCCCATAGGGTTTCATTGATCGTGTACTCTTGAGTATAGCTCGGGCTGAGAAGGTCGCAGCCATGGGAAAGTTGACAGTTAAGCCTATCTAGTGACAACCCATCATAGGCTAGCTGGGTGATCTTGCAACTTGTATCATGCCGGAGTTTGATTTTCACCATAGGGTTTCATTGATCGCTTACTCGGCAACTTGTATGAAGCAGGATTTCTACTTTCCCCTTAGCGCTTCATTGATCGTGTACTCTTGAGTGTAGCTCGGGCTGAGAATGACGCAGCCATGGGAAAGTTGACAGTTAAGCCTATCTAGTGACAGCCCATCATAGGCTAGCTGGGTGATCTTGCAACTTGTACCATGTCGGAGTTTGATTTTCCCCATAGGGTTTCATTGATCGTGTACTCTTGAGTATAGCTCGGGCTGAGAAGGTCGCAGCCATGGGAAAGTTGACAGCTAAGCTTATCTAGTGACAACCCATCATGGGCTAGCTGGGTGATCTAGCAACTTGTATCATGCCGGAGTTTGATTTTCACCATAGGGTTTCATTGATCGCTTACTCGGCAACTTGTATGAAGCAGGATTTCTACTTTCCCCTTAGCGCTTCATTGATCGTGTACTCTTGAGTGTAGCTCGGGCTGAGAATGACGCAGCCATGGGAAAGTTGACAGTTAAGCCTATCTAGTGACAGCCCATCATAGGCTAGCTGGGTGATCTTGCAACTTGTACCTTGTCGGAGTTTGATTTTCCCCCTAGGGTTTCATTGATCGTGTACTCTTGAGTATAGCTCGGGCTGAGAAGGTCGCAGCCATGGGAAAGTTGACAGTTAAGCTTATCTAGTGACAACCCATCATGGGCTAGCTGGGTGATCTTGCAACTTGTATCATGCCGGAGTTTGATTTTCACCATAGGGTTTCATTGATCGCTTACTCGGCAACTTGTATGAAGCAGGATTTCTACTTTCCCCTTAGCGCTTCATTGATCGTGTACTCTTGAGTGTAGCTCGGGCTGAGAATGACGCAGCCATGGGAAAGTTGACAGTTAAGCCTATCTAGTGACAGCCCATCATAGGCTAGCTGGGTGATCTTGCAACTTGTACCATGTCGGAGTTTGATTTTCCCCATAGGGTTTCATTGATCGTGTACTCTTGAGTATAGCTCGGGCTGAGAAGGTCGCAGCCATGGGAAAGTTGACAGCTAAGCTTATCTAGTGACAACCCATCATGGGCTAGCTGGGTGATCTAGCAACTTGTATCATGCCGGAGTTTGATTTTCACCATAGGGTTTCATTGATCGCTTACTCGGCAACTTGTATGAAGCAGGATTTCTACTTTCCCCTTAGCGCTTCATTGATCGTGTACTCTTGAGTGTAGCTCGGGCTGAGAATGACGCAGCCATGGGAAAGTTGACAGTTAAGCCTATCTAGTGACAGCCCATCATAGGCTAGCTGGGTGATCTTGCAACTTGTACCTTGTCGGAGTTTGATTTTCCCCCTAGGGTTTCATTGATCGTGTACTCTTGAGTATAGCTCGGGCTGAGAAGGTCGCAGCCATGGGAAAGTTGACAGTTAAGCTTATCTAGTGACAACCCATCATGGGCTAGCTGGGTGATCTTGCAACTTGTATCATGCCGGAGTTTGATTTTCACCATAGGGTTTCATTGATCGCTTACTCGGCAACTTGTATGAAGCAGGATTTCTACTTTCCCCTTAGCGCTTCATTGATCGTGTACTCTTGAGTGTAGCTCGGGCTGAGAATGACGCAGCCATGGGAAAGTTGACAGTTAAGCCTATCTAGTGACAGCCCATCATAGGCCAGCTGGGTGAGCTTGCAACTTGTACCATGTCGGAGTTTGATTTTCCCCATAGGGTTTCATTGATCGTGTGCTCTTGAGTGTAGCTCGGGCTGAGAAGGTCGCAGCCATGTGAAAGTTAACAGTTAAGCCTATCTAGTGACAACCCATCATAGGCTAGCTGGGTGATCTTGCAACTTGTATCATGCCGGAGTTTGATTTTCACCATAGGGTTTCATTGATCGCTTGCTCGGCAATTTGAATGAAGCAGGATTTCTACTTTCCCCTTAGCGCTTCATTGATCGTGTACTCTTGAGTGTAGCTCGGGCTGAGAATGACGCAGCCATGGGAAAGTTGACAGTTAAGCCTATCTAGTGACAGCCCATCATAGGCTAGCTGGGTGATCTTGCAACTTGTACCATGTCGGAGTTTGATTTTCCCCATAGGGTTTCATTGATCGTGTACTCTTGAGTATAGCTCGGGCTGAGAAGGTCGCAGCCATGGGAAAGTTGACAGTTAAGCCTATCTAGTGACAACCCATCATAGGCTAGCTGGGTGATCTTGCAACTTGTATCATGCCGGAGTTTGATTTTCACCATAGGGTTTCATTGATCGCTTGCTCGGCAATTTGAATGAAGCAGGATTTCTACTTTCCCCTTAGCGCTTCATTGATCGTGTACTCTTGAGTGTAGATCGGGCTGAGAATGACGCAGCCATGGGAAAGTTGACAGTTAAGCCTATCTAGTGACAGCCCATCATAGGCTAGCTGGGTGATCTTGCAACTTGTACCATGTCGGAGTTTGATTTTCCCCATAGGGTTTCATTGATCGTGTACTCTTGAGTATAGCTCGGGCTGAGAAGGTCGCAGCCATGGGAAAGTTGACAGTTAAGCCTATCTAGTGACAACCCATCATAGGCTAGCTGGGTGATCTTGCAACTTGTATCGTGCCGGAGTTTGATTTTCACCATAGGGTTTCATTGATCGCTTGCTCGGCAACTTGAATGAAGCAGGATTTCTACTTTCCCCTTAGCGCTTCATTGATCGTGTACTCTTGAGTGTAGATCGGGCTGAGAATGTCGCAACCATGGGAAAGTTGACAGTTAAGCCTATCTAGTAACAGCCCATCATAGGCTAGCTGGGTGATCTTGCAACTTGTACCATGTCGGAGTTTGATTTTCCCCATAGGGTTTCATTGATCGTGTACTCTTGAGTATAGCTCGGGCTGAGAAGGTCGCAGCCATGGGAAAGTTGACAGTTAAGCCTATCTAGTGACAACCCATCATAGGCTAGCTGGGTGATCCTGCAACTTGTATCATGCCGGAGTTTGATTTTCACCATAGGGTTTCATTGATCGCTTACTCGGCAAATTGTATGAAGCAGGATTTCTACTTTCCCCTTAGCGCTTCATTGATCGTGTACTCTTGAGTGTAGCTCGGGCTGAGAATGACGCAGCCATGGGAAAGTTGACAGTTAAGCCTATCTAGTGACAGCCCATCATAGGCTAGCTGGGTGATCTTGCAACTTGTACCATGTCGGAGTTTGATTTTCCCCATAGGGTTTCATTGATCGTGTACTCTTGAGTATAGCTCGGGCTGAGAAGGTCGCAGCCATGGGAAAGTTGACAGTTAAGCCTATCTAGTGACAACCCATCATAGGCTAGCTGGGTGATCTTGCAACTTGTATCATGCCGGAGTTTGATTTTCACCATAGGGTTTCATTGATCGCTTACTCGGCAACTTGTATGAAGCAGGATTTCTACTTTCCCCTTAGCGCTTCATTGATCGTGTACTCTTGAGTGTAGCTCGGGCTGAGAATGACGCAGCCATGGGAAAGTTGACAGTTAAGCCTATCTAGTGACAGCCCATCATAGGCTAGCTGGGTGAGCTTGCAACTTGTACCATGTCGGAGTTTGATTTTCCCCATAGGGTTTCATTGATCGTGTACTCTTGAGTATAGCTCGGGCTGAGAAGGTCGCAGCCATGGGAAAGTTGACAGTTAAGCTTATCTAGTGACAACCCATCATGGGCTAGCTGGGTGATCTTGCAACTTGTATCATGCCGGAGTTTGATTTTCACCATAGGGTTTCATTGATCGCTTACTCGGCAACTTGTATGAAGCAGGATTTCTACTTTCCCCTTAGCGCTTCATTGATCGTGTACTCTTGAGTGTAGCTCGGGCTGAGAATGACGCAGCCATGGGAAAGTTGACAGTTAAGCCTATCTAGTGACAGCCCATCATAGGCTAGCTGGGTGATCTTGCAACTTGTACCATGTCGGAGTTTGATTTTCCCCATAGGGTTTCATTGATCGTGTACTCTTGAGTATAGCTCGGGCTGAGAAGGTCGCAGCCATGGGAAAGTTGACAGTTAAGCCTATCTAGTGACAACCCATCATAGGCTAGCTGGGTGATCTTGCAACTTGTATCATGCCGGAGTTTGATTTTCACCATAGGGTTTCATTGATCGCTTACTCGGCAACTTGTATGAAGCAGGATTTCTACTTTCCCCTTAGCGCTTCATTGATCGTGTACTCTTGAGTGTAGCTCGGGCTGAGAATGACGCAGCCATGGGAAAGTTGACAGTTAAGCCTATCTAGTGACAGCCCATCATAGGCTAGCTGGGTGATCTTGCAACTTGTACCATGTCGGAGTTTGATTTTCCCCATAGGGTTTCATTGATCGTGTACTCTTGAGTATAACTCGGGCTGAGAAGGTCGCAGCCATGGGAAAGTTGACAGTTAAGCCTATCTAGTGACAACCCATCATAGGCTAGCTGGGTGATCTTGCAACTTGTATCATGCCGGAGTTTGATTTTCACCATAGGGTTTCATTGATCGCTTGCTCGGCAATTTGAATGAAGCAGGATTTCTACTTTCCCCTTAGCGCTTCATTGATCGTGTACTCTTGAGTGTAGCTCGGGCTGAGAATGACGCAGCCATGGGAAAGTTGACAGTTAAGCCTATCTAGTGACAGCCCATCATAGGCTAGCTGGGTGATCTTGCAACTTGTACCATGTCGGAGTTTGATTTTCCCCATAGGGTTTCATTGATCGTGTACTCTTGAGTATAGCTCGGGCTGAGAAGGTCGCAGCCATGTGAAAGTTAACAGTTAAGCCTATCTAGTGACAACCCATCATAGGCTAGCTGGGTGATCTTGCAACTTGTATCATGCCGGAGTTTGATTTTCACCATAGGGTTTCATTGATCGCTTACTCGGCAAATTGTATGAAGCAGGATTTCTACTTTCCCCTTAGCGCTTCATTGATCGTGTACTCTTGAGTGTAGCTCGGGCTGAGAATGACGCAGCCATGGGAAAGTTGACAGTTAAGCCTATCTAGTGACAGCCCATCATAGGCTAGCTGGGTGATCTTGCAACTTGTACCATGTCGGAGTTTGATTTTCCCCATAGGGTTTCATTGATCGTGTACTCTTGAGTATAGCTCGGGCTGAGAAGGTCGCAGCCATGGGAAAGTTGACAGTTAAGCCTATCTAGTGACAACCCATCATAGGCTAGCTGGGTGATCTTGCAACTTGTATCGTGCCGGAGTTTGATTTTCACCATAGGGTTTCATTGATCGCTTGCTCGGCAACTTGAATGAAGCAGGATTTCTACTTTCCCCTTAGCGCTTCATTGATCGTGTACTCTTGAGTGTAGATCGGGCTGAGAATGTCGCAACCATGGGAAAGTTGACAGTTAAGCCTATCTAGTGACAGCCCATCATAGGCTAGCTGGGTGATCTTGCAACTTGTACCATGTCGGAGTTTGATTTTCCCCATAGGGTTTCATTGATCGTGTACTCTTGAGTATAGCTCGGGCTGAGAAGGTCGCAGCCATGGGAAAGTTGACAGTTAAGCCTATCTAGTGACAACCCATCATAGGCTAGCTGGGTGATCTTGCTACTTGTATCATGCCGGAGTTTGATTTTCACCATAGGGTTTCATTGATCGCTTACTCGGCAACTTGTATGAAGCAGGATTTCTACTTTCCCCTTAGCGCTTCATTGATCGTGTACTCTTGAGTGTAGCTCGGGCTGAGAATGACGCAGCCATGGGAAAGTTGACAGTTAAGCCTATCTAGTGACAGCCCATCATAGGCTAGCTGGGTGATCTTGCAACTTGTACCATGTCGGAGTTTGATTTTCCCCATAGGGTTTCATTGATCGTGTACTCTTGAGTATAGCTCGGGCTGAGAAGGTCGCAGCCATGGGAAAGTTGACAGTTAAGCCTATCTAGTGACAACCCATCATAGGCTAGCTGGGTGATCTTGCAACTTGTATCATGCCGGAGTTTGATTTTCACCATAGGGTTTCATTGATCGCTTACTCGGCAACTTGTATGAAGCAGGATTTCTACTTTCCCCTTAGCGCTTCATTGATCGTGTACTCTTGAGTGTAGCTCGGGCTGAGAATGACGCAGCCATGGGAAAGTTGACAGTTAAGCCTATCTAGTGACAGCCCATCATAGGCTAGCTGGGTGATCTTGCAACTTGTACCATGTCGGAGTTTGATTTTCCCCATAGGGTTTCATTGATCGTGTACTCTTGAGTATAGCTCGGGCTGAGAAGGTCGCAGCCATGGGAAAGTTGACAGTTAAGCCTATCTAGTGACAACCCATCATAGGCTAGCTGGGTGATCTTGCAACTTGTATCGTGCCGGAGTTTAATTTTCACCATAGGGTTTCATTGATCGCTTGCTCGGCAACTTGAATGAAGCAGGATTTCTACTTTCCCCTTAGCGCTTCATTGATCGTGTACTCTTGAGTGTAGATCGGGCTGAGAATGTCGCAACCATGGGAAAGTTGACAGTTAAGCCTATCTAGTGACAACCCATCATAGGCTAGCTGGGTGATCTTGCAACTTGTATCATGCCGGAGTTTGATTTTCACCATAGGGTTTCATTGATCGCTTGCTCGGCAATTTGAATGAAGCAGGATTTCTACTTTCCCCTTAGCGCTTCATTGATCGTGTACTCTTGAGTGTAGCTCGGGCTGAGAATGACGCAGCCATGGGAAAGTTGACAGTTAAGCCTATCTAGTGACAGCCCATCATAGGCTAGCTGGGTGATCTTGCAACTTGTACCATGTCGGAGTTTGATTTTCCCCATAGGGTTTCATTGATCGTGTACTCTTGAGTATAGCTCGGGCTGAGAAGGTCGCAGCCATGGGAAAGTTGACAGTTAAGCCTATCTAGTGACAACCCATCATAGGCTAGCTGGGTGATCTTGCAACTTGTATCATGCCGGAGTTTGATTTTCACCATAGGGTTTCATTGATCGCTTGCTCGGCAATTTGAATGAAGCAGGATTTCTACTTTCCCCTTAGCGCTTCATTGATCGTGTACTCTTGAGTGTAGATCGGGCTGAGAATGACGCAGCCATGGGAAAGTTGACAGTTAAGCCTATCTAGTGACAGCCCATCATAGGCTAGCTGGGTGATCTTGCAACTTGTACCATGTCGGAGTTTGATTTTCCCCCTAGGGTTTCATTGATCGTGTACTCTTGAGTATAGCTCGGGCTGAGAAGGTCGCAGCCATGGGAAAGTTGACAGTTAAGCCTATCTAGTGACAACCCATCATAGGCTAGCTGGGTGATCTTGCAACTTGTATCATGCCGGAGTTTGATTTTCAACATAGGGTTTCATTGATCGCTTACTCGGCAACTTGTATGAAGCAGGATTTCTACTTTCCCCTTAGCGCTTCATTGATCGTGTACTCTTGAGTGTAGCTCGGGCTGAGAATGACGCAGCCATGGGAAAGTTGACAGTTAAGCCTATCTAGTGACAGCCCATCATAGGCCAGCTGGGTGAGCTTGCAACTTGTACCATGTCGGAGTTTGATTTTCCCCATAGGGTTTCATTGATCGTGTGCTCTTGAGTGTAGCTCGGGCTGAGAAGGTCGCAGCCATGTGAAAGTTAACAGTTAAGCCTATCTAGTGACAACCCATCATAGGCTAGCTGGGTGATCTTGCAACTTGTATCATGCCGGAGTTTGATTTTCACCATAGGGTTTCATTGATCGCTTGCTCGGCAATTTGAATGAAGCAGGATTTCTACTTTCCCCTTAGCGCTTCATTGATCGTGTACTCTTGAGTGTAGCTCGGGCTGAGAATGACGCAGCCATGGGAAAGTTGACAGTTAAGCCTATCTAGTGACAGCCCATCATAGGCTAGCTGGGTGATCTTGCAACTTGTACCATGTCGGAGTTTGATTTTCCCCATAGGGTTTCATTGATCGTGTACTCTTGAGTATAGCTCGGGCTGAGAAGGTCGCAGCCATGGGAAAGTTGACAGTTAAGCCTATCTAGTGACAACCCATCATAGGCTAGCTGGGTGATCTTGCAACTTGTATCATGCCGGAGTTTGATTTTCACCATAGGGTTTCATTGATCGCTTACTCGGCAACTTGTATGAAGCAGGATTTCTACTTTCCCCTTAGCGCTTCATTGATCGTGTACTCTTGAGTGTAGCTCGGGCTGAGAATGACGCAGCCATGGGAAAGTTGACAGTTAAGCCTATCTAGTGACAGCCCATCATAGGCTAGCTGGGTGAGCTTGCAACTTGTACCATGTCGGAGTTTGATTTTCCCCATAGGGTTTCATTGATCGTGTACTCTTGAGTATAGCTCGGGCTGAGAAGGTCGCAGCCATGGGAAAGTTGACAGTTAAGCTTATCTAGTGACAACCCATCATGGGCTAGCTGGGTGATCTTGCAACTTGTATCATGCCGGAGTTTGATTTTCACCATAGGGTTTCATTGATCGCTTACTCGGCAACTTGTATGAAGCAGGATTTCTACTTTCCCCTTAGCGCTTCATTGATCGTGTACTCTTGAGTGTAGCTCGGGCTGAGAATGACGCAGCCATGGGAAAGTTGACAGTTAAGCCTATCTAGTGACAGCCCATCATAGGCTAGCTGGGTGATCTTGCAACTTGTACCATGTCGGAGTTTGATTTTCCCCATAGGGTTTCATTGATCGTGTACTCTTGAGTATAGCTCGGGCTGAGAAGGTCGCAGCCATGGGAAAGTTGACAGTTAAGCCTATCTAGTGACAACCCATCATAGGCTAGCTGGGTGATCTTGCAACTTGTATCATGCCGGAGTTTGATTTTCACCATAGGGTTTCATTGATCGCTTACTCGGCAACTTGTATGAAGCAGGATTTCTACTTTCCCCTTAGCGCTTCATTGATCGTGTACTCTTGAGTGTAGCTCGGGCTGAGAATGACGCAGCCATGGGAAAGTTGACAGTTAAGCCTATCTAGTGAAAGCCCATCATAGGCTAGCTGGGTGATCTTGCAACTTGTACCATGTCGGAGTTTGATTTTCCCCATAGGGTTTCATTGATCGTGTACTCTTGAGTATAGCTCGGGCTGAGAAGGTCGCAGCCATGGGAAAGTTGACAGTTAAGCCTATCTAGTGACAGCCCATCATAGGCTAGCTGGGTGATCTTGCAACTTGTATCATGCCGGAGTTTGATTTTCACCATAGGGTTTCATTGATCGCTTACTCGGCAACGTGTATGAAGCAGGATTTCTACTTTCCCCTTAGCGCTTCATTGATAGTGTACTCTTGAGTGTAGCTCCGGCTGAGAATGACGCAGCCATGGGAAAGTTGACAGTTAAGCCTATCTAGTGACAGCCCATCATAGGCTAGCTGGGTGAGCTTGCAACTTGTACCATGTCGGAGTTTGATTTTCCCCATAGGGTTTCATTGATCGTGTACTCTTGAGTATAGCTCGGGCTGAGAAGGTCGCAGCCATGGGAAAGTTGACAGTTAAGCTTATCTAGTGACAACCCATCATGGGCTAGCTGGGTGATCTTGCAACTTGTATCATGCCGGAGTTTGATTTTCACCATAGGGTTTCATTGATCGCTTACTCGGCAACTTGTATGAAGCAGGATTTCTACTTTCCCCTTAGCGCTTCATTGATCGTGTACTCTTGAGTGTAGCTCGGGCTGAGAATGACGCAGCCATGGGAAAGTTGACAGTTAAGCCTATCTAGTGACAGCCCATCATAGGCTAGCTGGGTGATCTTGCAACTTGTACCATGTCGGAGTTTGATTTTCCCCATAGGGTTTCATTGATCGTGTACTCTTGAGTATAGCTCGGGCTGAGAAGGTCGCAGCCATGGGAAAGTTGACAGTTAAGCCTATCTAGTGACAACCCATCATAGGCTAGCTGGGTGATCTTGCAACTTGTATCATGCCGGAGTTTGATTTTCACCATAGGGTTTCATTGATCGCTTACTCGGCAACTTGTATGAAGCAGGATTTCTACTTTCCCCTTAGCGCTTCATTGATCGTGTACTCTTGAGTGTAGCTCGGGCTGAGAATGACGCAGCCATGGGAAAGTTGACAGTTAAGCCTATCTAGTGACAGCCCATCATAGGCCAGCTGGGTGAGCTTGCAACTTGTACCATGTCGGAGTTTGATTTTCCCCATAGGGTTTCATTGATCGTGTGCTCTTGAGTGTAGCTCGGGCTGAGAAGGTCGCAGCCATGTGAAAGTTAACAGTTAAGCCTATCTAGTGACAACCCATCATAGGCTAGCTGGGTGATCTTGCAACTTGTATCATGCCGGAGTTTGATTTTCACCATAGGGTTTCATTGATCGCTTGCTCGGCAATTTGAATGAAGCAGGATTTCTACTTTCCCCTTAGCGCTTCATTGATCGTGTACTCTTGAGTGTAGCTCGGGCTGAGAATGACGCAGCCATGGGAAAGTTGACAGTTAAGCCTATCTAGTGACAGCCCATCATAGGCTAGCTGGGTGATCTTGCAACTTGTACCATGTCGGAGTTTGATTTTCCCCATAGGGTTTCATTGATCGTGTACTCTTGAGTATAGCTCGGGCTGAGAAGGTCGCAGCCATGGGAAAGTTGACAGTTAAGCCTATCTAGTGACAACCCATCATAGGCTAGCTGGGTGATCTTGCAACTTGTATCATGCCGGAGTTTGATTTTCACCATAGGGTTTCATTGATCGCTTGCTCGGCAATTTGAATGAAGCAGGATTTCTACTTTCCCCTTAGCGCTTCATTGATCGTGTACTCTTGAGTGTAGATCGGGCTGAGAATGACGCAGCCATGGGAAAGTTGACAGTTAAGCCTATCTAGTGACAGCCCATCATAGGCTAGCTGGGTGATCTTGCAACTTGTACCATGTCGGAGTTTGATTTTCCCCATAGGGTTTCATTGATCGTGTACTCTTGAGTATAGCTCGGGCTGAGAAGGTCGCAGCCATGGGAAAGTTGACAGTTAAGCCTATCTAGTGACAACCCATCATAGGCTAGCTGGGTGATCTTGCAACTTGTATCGTGCCGGAGTTTGATTTTCACCATAGGGTTTCATTGATCGCTTGCTCGGCAACTTGAATGAAGCAGGATTTCTACTTTCCCCTTAGCGCTTCATTGATCGTGTACTCTTGAGTGTAGATCGGGCTGAGAATGTCGCAACCATGGGAAAGTTGACAGTTAAGCCTATCTAGTAACAGCCCATCATAGGCTAGCTGGGTGATCTTGCAACTTGTACCATGTCGGAGTTTGATTTTCCCCATAGGGTTTCATTGATCGTGTACTCTTGAGTATAGCTCGGGCTGAGAAGGTCGCAGCCATGGGAAAGTTGACAGTTAAGCCTATCTAGTGACAACCCATCATAGGCTAGCTGGGTGATCCTGCAACTTGTATCATGCCGGAGTTTGATTTTCACCATAGGGTTTCATTGATCGCTTACTCGGCAAATTGTATGAAGCAGGATTTCTACTTTCCCCTTAGCGCTTCATTGATCGTGTACTCTTGAGTGTAGCTCGGGCTGAGAATGACGCAGCCATGGGAAAGTTGACAGTTAAGCCTATCTAGTGACAGCCCATCATAGGCTAGCTGGGTGATCTTGCAACTTGTACCATGTCGGAGTTTGATTTTCCCCATAGGGTTTCATTGATCGTGTACTCTTGAGTATAGCTCGGGCTGAGAAGGTCGCAGCCATGGGAAAGTTGACAGTTAAGCCTATCTAGTGACAACCCATCATAGGCTAGCTGGGTGATCTTGCAACTTGTATCATGCCGGAGTTTGATTTTCACCATAGGGTTTCATTGATCGCTTACTCGGCAACTTGTATGAAGCAGGATTTCTACTTTCCCCTTAGCGCTTCATTGATCGTGTACTCTTGAGTGTAGCTCGGGCTGAGAATGACGCAGCCATGGGAAAGTTGACAGTTAAGCCTATCTAGTGACAGCCCATCATAGGCTAGCTGGGTGAGCTTGCAACTTGTACCATGTCGGAGTTTGATTTTCCCCATAGGGTTTCATTGATCGTGTACTCTTGAGTATAGCTCGGGCTGAGAAGGTCGCAGCCATGGGAAAGTTGACAGTTAAGCTTATCTAGTGACAACCCATCATGGGCTAGCTGGGTGATCTTGCAACTTGTATCATGCCGGAGTTTGATTTTCACCATAGGGTTTCATTGATCGCTTACTCGGCAACTTGTATGAAGCAGGATTTCTACTTTCCCCTTAGCGCTTCATTGATCGTGTACTCTTGAGTGTAGCTCGGGCTGAGAATGACGCAGCCATGGGAAAGTTGACAGTTAAGCCTATCTAGTGACAGCCCATCATAGGCTAGCTGGGTGAGCTTGCAACTTGTACCATGTCGGAGTTTGATTTTCCCCATAGGGTTTCATTGATCGTGTACTCTTGAGTATAGCTCGGGCTGAGAAGGTCGCAGCCATGGGAAAGTTGACAGTTAAGCCTATCTAGTGACAACCCATCATAGGCTAGCTGGGTGATCTTGCAACTTGTATCATGCCGGAGTTTGATTTTCACCATAGGGTTTCATTGATCGCTTACTCGGCAACTTGTATGAAGCAGGATTTCTACTTTCCCCTTAGCGCTTCATTGATCGTGTACTCTTGAGTGTAGCTCGGGCTGAGAATGACGCAGCCATGGGAAAGTTGACAGTTAAGCCTATCTAGTGACAGCCCATCATAGGCTAGCTGGGTGATCTTGCAACTTGTACCATGTCGGAGTTTGATTTTCCCCATAGGGTTTCATTGATCGTGTACTCTTGAGTATAGCTCGGGCTGAGAAGGTCGCAGCCATGGGAAAGTTGACAGTTAAGCCTATCTAGTGACAACCCATCATAGGCTAGCTGGGTGATCTTGCAACTTGTATCATGCCGGAGTTTGATTTTCACCATAGGGTTTCATTGATCGCTTACTCGGCAACTTGTATGAAGCAGGATTTCTACTTTCCCCTTAGCGCTTCATTGATCGTGTACTCTTGAGTGTAGCTCGGGCTGAGAATGACGCAGCCATGGGAAAGTTGACAGTTAAGCCTATCTAGTGAAAGCCCATCATAGGCTAGCTGGGTGATCTTGCAACTTGTACCATGTCGGAGTTTGATTTTCCCCATAGGGTTTCATTGATCGTGTACTCTTGAGTATAGCTCGGGCTGAGAAGGTCGCAGCCATGGGAAAGTTGACAGTTAAGCCTATCTAGTGACAGCCCATCATAGGCTAGCTGGGTGATCTTGCAACTTGTATCATGCCGGAGTTTGATTTTCACCATAGGGTTTCATTGATCGCTTACTCGGCAACGTGTATGAAGCAGGATTTCTACTTTCCCCTTAGCGCTTCATTGATAGTGTACTCTTGAGTGTAGCTCCGGCTGAGAATGACGCAGCCATGGGAAAGTTGACAGTTAAGCCTATCTAGTGACAGCCCATCATAGGCTAGCTGGGTGAGCTTGCAACTTGTACCATGTCGGAGTTTGATTTTCCCCATAGGGTTTCATTGATCGTGTACTCTTGAGTATAGCTCGGGCTGAGAAGGTCGCAGCCATGGGAAAGTTGACAGTTAAGCTTATCTAGTGACAACCCATCATGGGCTAGCTGGGTGATCTTGCAACTTGTATCATGCCGGAGTTTGATTTTCACCATAGGGTTTCATTGATCGCTTACTCGGCAACTTGTATGAAGCAGGATTTCTACTTTCCCCTTAGCGCTTCATTGATCGTGTACTCTTGAGTGTAGCTCGGGCTGAGAATGACGCAGCCATGGGAAAGTTGACAGTTAAGCCTATCTAGTGACAGCCCATCATAGGCTAGCTGGGTGATCTTGCAACTTGTACCATGTCGGAGTTTGATTTTCCCCATAGGGTTTCATTGATCGTGTACTCTTGAGTATAGCTCGGGCTGAGAAGGTCGCAGCCATGGGAAAGTTGACAGTTAAGCCTATCTAGTGACAACCCATCATAGGCTAGCTGGGTGATCTTGCAACTTGTATCATGCCGGAGTTTGATTTTCACCATAGGGTTTCATTGATCGCTTACTCGGCAACTTGTATGAAGCAGGATTTCTACTTTCCCCTTAGCGCTTCATTGATCGTGTACTCTTGAGTGTAGCTCGGGCTGAGAATGACGCAGCCATGGGAAAGTTGACAGTTAAGCCTATCTAGTGACAGCCCATCATAGGCCAGCTGGGTGAGCTTGCAACTTGTACCATGTCGGAGTTTGATTTTCCCCATAGGGTTTCATTGATCGTGTGCTCTTGAGTGTAGCTCGGGCTGAGAAGGTCGCAGCCATGTGAAAGTTAACAGTTAAGCCTATCTAGTGACAACCCATCATAGGCTAGCTGGGTGATCTTGCAACTTGTATCATGCCGGAGTTTGATTTTCACCATAGGGTTTCATTGATCGCTTGCTCGGCAATTTGAATGAAGCAGGATTTCTACTTTCCCCTTAGCGCTTCATTGATCGTGTACTCTTGAGTGTAGCTCGGGCTGAGAATGACGCAGCCATGGGAAAGTTGACAGTTAAGCCTATCTAGTGACAGCCCATCATAGGCTAGCTGGGTGATCTTGCAACTTGTACCATGTCGGAGTTTGATTTTCCCCATAGGGTTTCATTGATCGTGTACTCTTGAGTATAGCTCGGGCTGAGAAGGTCGCAGCCATGGGAAAGTTGACAGTTAAGCCTATCTAGTAACAGCCCATCATAGGCTAGCTGGGTGATCTTGCAACTTGTACCATGTCGGAGTTTGATTTTCCCCATAGGGTTTCATTGATCGTGTACTCTTGAGTATAGCTCGGGCTGAGAAGGTCGCAGCCATGGGAAAGTTGACAGTTAAGCCTATCTAGTGACAACCCATCATAGGCTAGCTGGGTGATCTTGCAACTTGTATCGTGCCGGAGTTTGATTTTCACCATAGGGTTTCATTGATCGCTTGCTCGGCAACTTGAATGAAGCAGGATTTCTACTTTCCCCTTAGCGCTTCATTGATCGTGTACTCTTGAGTGTAGATCGGGCTGAGAATGTAGCAACCATGGGAAAGTTGACAGTTAAGCCTATCTAGTAACAGCCCATCATAGGCTAGCTGGGTGATCTTGCAACTTGTACCATGTCGGAGTTTGATTTTCCCCATAGGGTTTCATTGATCGTGTACTCTTGAGTATAGCTCGGGCTGAGAAGGTCGCAGCCATGGGAAAGTTGACAGTTAAGCCTATCTAGTGACAACCCATCATAGGCTAGCTGGGTGATCCTGCAACTTGTATCATGCCGGAGTTTGATTTTCACCATAGGGTTTCATTGATCGCTTACTCGGCAAATTGTATGAAGCAGGATTTCTACTTTCCCCTTAGCGCTTCATTGATCGTGTACTCTTGAGTGTAGCTCGGGCTGAGAATGACGCAGCCATGGGAAAGTTGACAGTTAAGCCTATCTAGTGACAGCCCATCATAGGCTAGCTGGGTGATCTTGCAACTTGTACCATGTCGGAGTTTGATTTTCCCCATAGGGTTTCATTGATCGTGTACTCTTGAGTATAGCTCGGGCTGAGAAGGTCGCAGCCATGGGAAAGTTGACAGTTAAGCCTATCTAGTGACAACCCATCATAGGCTAGCTGGGTGATCTTGCAACTTGTATCATGCCGGAGTTTGATTTTCACCATAGGGTTTCATTGATCGCTTACTCGGCAACTTGTATGAAGCAGGATTTCTACTTTCCCCTTAGCGCTTCATTGATCGTGTACTCTTGAGTGTAGCTCGGGCTGAGAATGACGCAGCCATGGGAAAGTTGACAGTTAAGCCTATCTAGTGACAGCCCATCATAGGCTAGCTGGGTGAGCTTGCAACTTGTACCATGTCGGAGTTTGATTTTCCCCATAGGGTTTCATTGATCGTGTACTCTTGAGTATAGCTCGGGCTGAGAAGGTCGCAGCCATGGGAAAGTTGACAGTTAAGCTTATCTAGTGACAACCCATCATGGGCTAGCTGGGTGATCTTGCAACTTGTATCATGCCGGAGTTTGATTTTCACCATAGGGTTTCATTGATCGCTTACTCGGCAACTTGTATGAAGCAGGATTTCTACTTTCCCCTTAGCGCTTCATTGATCGTGTACTCTTGAGTGTAGCTCGGGCTGAGAATGACGCAGCCATGGGAAAGTTGACAGTTAAGCCTATCTAGTGACAGCCCATCATAGGCTAGCTGGGTGAGCTTGCAACTTGTACCATGTCGGAGTTTGATTTTCCCCATAGGGTTTCATTGATCGTGTACTCTTGAGTATAGCTCGGGCTGAGAAGGTCGCAGCCATGGGAAAGTTGACAGTTAAGCCTATCTAGTGACAACCCATCATAGGCTAGCTGGGTGATCTTGCAACTTGTATCATGCCGGAGTTTGATTTTCACCATAGGGTTTCATTGATCGCTTACTCGGCAACTTGTATGAAGCAGGATTTCTACTTTCCCCTTAGCGCTTCATTGATCGTGTACTCTTGAGTGTAGCTCGGGCTGAGAATGACGCAGCCATGGGAAAGTTGACAGTTAAGCCTATCTAGTGACAGCCCATCATAGGCTAGCTGGGTGATCTTGCAACTTGTACCATGTCGGAGTTTGATTTTCCCCATAGGGTTTCATTGATCGTGTACTCTTGAGTATAGCTCGGGCTGAGAAGGTCGCAGCCATGGGAAAGTTGACAGTTAAGCCTATCTAGTGACAACCCATCATAGGCTAGCTGGGTGATCTTGCAACTTGTATCATGCCGGAGTTTGATTTTCACCATAGGGTTTCATTGATCGCTTACTCGGCAACTTGTATGAAGCAGGATTTCTACTTTCCCCTTAGCGCTTCATTGATCGTGTACTCTTGAGTGTAGCTCGGGCTGAGAATGACGCAGCCATGGGAAAGTTGACAGTTAAGCCTATCTAGTGAAAGCCCATCATAGGCTAGCTGGGTGATCTTGCAACTTGTACCATGTCGGAGTTTGATTTTCCCCATAGGGTTTCATTGATCGTGTACTCTTGAGTATAGCTCGGGCTGAGAAGGTCGCAGCCATGGGAAAGTTGACAGTTAAGCCTATCTAGTGACAGCCCATCATAGGCTAGCTGGGTGATCTTGCAACTTGTATCATGCCGGAGTTTGATTTTCACCATAGGGTTTCATTGATCGCTTACTCGGCAACGTGTATGAAGCAGGATTTCTACTTTCCCCTTAGCGCTTCATTGATAGTGTACTCTTGAGTGTAGCTCCGGCTGAGAATGACGCAGCCATGGGAAAGTTGACAGTTAAGCCTATCTAGTGACAGCCCATCATAGGCTAGCTGGGTGAGCTTGCAACTTGTACCATGTCGGAGTTTGATTTTCCCCATAGGGTTTCATTGATCGTGTACTCTTGAGTATAGCTCGGGCTGAGAAGGTCGCAGCCATGGGAAAGTTGACAGTTAAGCTTATCTAGTGACAACCCATCATGGGCTAGCTGGGTGATCTTGCAACTTGTATCATGCCGGAGTTTGATTTTCACCATAGGGTTTCATTGATCGCTTACTCGGCAACTTGTATGAAGCAGGATTTCTACTTTCCCCTTAGCGCTTCATTGATCGTGTACTCTTGAGTGTAGCTCGGGCTGAGAATGACGCAGCCATGGGAAAGTTGACAGTTAAGCCTATCTAGTGACAGCCCATCATAGGCTAGCTGGGTGATCTTGCAACTTGTACCATGTCGGAGTTTGATTTTCCCCATAGGGTTTCATTGATCGTGTACTCTTGAGTATAGCTCGGGCTGAGAAGGTCGCAGCCATGGGAAAGTTGACAGTTAAGCCTATCTAGTGACAACCCATCATAGGCTAGCTGGGTGATCTTGCAACTTGTATCATGCCGGAGTTTGATTTTCACCATAGGGTTTCATTGATCGCTTACTCGGCAACTTGTATGAAGCAGGATTTCTACTTTCCCCTTAGCGCTTCATTGATCGTGTACTCTTGAGTGTAGCTCGGGCTGAGAATGACGCAGCCATGGGAAAGTTGACAGTTAAGCCTATCTAGTGACAGCCCATCATAGGCCAGCTGGGTGAGCTTGCAACTTGTACCATGTCGGAGTTTGATTTTCCCCATAGGGTTTCATTGATCGTGTGCTCTTGAGTGTAGCTCGGGCTGAGAAGGTCGCAGCCATGTGAAAGTTAACAGTTAAGCCTATCTAGTGACAACCCATCATAGGCTAGCTGGGTGATCTTGCAACTTGTATCATGCCGGAGTTTGATTTTCACCATAGGGTTTCATTGATCGCTTGCTCGGCAATTTGAATGAAGCAGGATTTCTACTTTCCCCTTAGCGCTTCATTGATCGTGTACTCTTGAGTGTAGCTCGGGCTGAGAATGACGCAGCCATGGGAAAGTTGACAGTTAAGCCTATCTAGTGACAGCCCATCATAGGCTAGCTGGGTGATCTTGCAACTTGTACCATGTCGGAGTTTGATTTTCCCCATAGGGTTTCATTGATCGTGTACTCTTGAGTATAGCTCGGGCTGAGAAGGTCGCAGCCATGGGAAAGTTGACAGTTAAGCCTATCTAGTAACAGCCCATCATAGGCTAGCTGGGTGATCTTGCAACTTGTACCATGTCGGAGTTTGATTTTCCCCATAGGGTTTCATTGATCGTGTACTCTTGAGTATAGCTCGGGCTGAGAAGGTCGCAGCCATGGGAAAGTTGACAGTTAAGCCTATCTAGTGACAACCCATCATAGGCTAGCTGGGTGATCCTGCAACTTGTATCATGCCGGAGTTTGATTTTCACCATAGGGTTTCATTGATCGCTTACTCGGCAAATTGTATGAAGCAGGATTTCTACTTTCCCCTTAGCGCTTCATTGATCGTGTACTCTTGAGTGTAGCTCGGGCTGAGAATGACGCAGCCATGGGAAAGTTGACAGTTAAGCCTATCTAGTGACAGCCCATCATAGGCTAGCTGGGTGATCTTGCAACTTGTACCATGTCGGAGTTTGATTTTCCCCATAGGGTTTCATTGATCGTGTACTCTTGAGTATAGCTCGGGCTGAGAAGGTCGCAGCCATGGGAAAGTTGACAGTTAAGCCTATCTAGTGACAACCCATCATAGGCTAGCTGGGTGATCTTGCAACTTGTATCATGCCGGAGTTTGATTTTCACCATAGGGTTTCATTGATCGCTTACTCGGCAACTTGTATGAAGCAGGATTTCTACTTTCCCCTTAGCGCTTCATTGATCGTGTACTCTTGAGTGTAGCTCGGGCTGAGAATGACGCAGCCATGGGAAAGTTGACAGTTAAGCCTATCTAGTGACAGCCCATCATAGGCTAGCTGGGTGAGCTTGCAACTTGTACCATGTCGGAGTTTGATTTTCCCCATAGGGTTTCATTGATCGTGTACTCTTGAGTATAGCTCGGGCTGAGAAGGTCGCAGCCATGGGAAAGTTGACAGTTAAGCTTATCTAGTGACAACCCATCATGGGCTAGCTGGGTGATCTTGCAACTTGTATCATGCCGGAGTTTGATTTTCACCATAGGGTTTCATTGATCGCTTACTCGGCAACTTGTATGAAGCAGGATTTCTACTTTCCCCTTAGCGCTTCATTGATCGTGTACTCTTGAGTGTAGCTCGGGCTGAGAATGACGCAGCCATGGGAAAGTTGACAGTTAAGCCTATCTAGTGACAGCCCATCATAGGCTAGCTGGGTGAGCTTGCAACTTGTACCATGTCGGAGTTTGATTTTCCCCATAGGGTTTCATTGATCGTGTACTCTTGAGTATAGCTCGGGCTGAGAAGGTCGCAGCCATGGGAAAGTTGACAGTTAAGCCTATCTAGTGACAACCCATCATAGGCTAGCTGGGTGATCTTGCAACTTGTATCATGCCGGAGTTTGATTTTCACCATAGGGTTTCATTGATCGCTTACTCGGCAACTTGTATGAAGCAGGATTTCTACTTTCCCCTTAGCGCTTCATTGATCGTGTACTCTTGAGTGTAGCTCGGGCTGAGAATGACGCAGCCATGGGAAAGTTGACAGTTAAGCCTATCTAGTGACAGCCCATCATAGGCTAGCTGGGTGATCTTGCAACTTGTACCATGTCGGAGTTTGATTTTCCCCATAGGGTTTCATTGATCGTGTACTCTTGAGTATAGCTCGGGCTGAGAAGGTCGCAGCCATGGGAAAGTTGACAGTTAAGCCTATCTAGTGACAACCCATCATAGGCTAGCTGGGTGATCTTGCAACTTGTATCATGCCGGAGTTTGATTTTCACCATAGGGTTTCATTGATCGCTTACTCGGCAACTTGTATGAAGCAGGATTTCTACTTTCCCCTTAGCGCTTCATTGATCGTGTACTCTTGAGTGTAGCTCGGGCTGAGAATGACGCAGCCATGGGAAAGTTGACAGTTAAGCCTATCTAGTGAAAGCCCATCATAGGCTAGCTGGGTGATCTTGCAACTTGTACCATGTCGGAGTTTGATTTTCCCCATAGGGTTTCATTGATCGTGTACTCTTGAGTATAGCTCGGGCTGAGAAGGTCGCAGCCATGGGAAAGTTGACAGTTAAGCCTATCTAGTGACAGCCCATCATAGGCTAGCTGGGTGATCTTGCAACTTGTATCATGCCGGAGTTTGATTTTCACCATAGGGTTTCATTGATCGCTTACTCGGCAACGTGTATGAAGCAGGATTTCTACTTTCCCCTTAGCGCTTCATTGATAGTGTACTCTTGAGTGTAGCTCCGGCTGAGAATGACGCAGCCATGGGAAAGTTGACAGTTAAGCCTATCTAGTGACAGCCCATCATAGGCTAGCTGGGTGAGCTTGCAACTTGTACCATGTCGGAGTTTGATTTTCCCCATAGGGTTTCATTGATCGTGTACTCTTGAGTATAGCTCGGGCTGAGAAGGTCGCAGCCATGGGAAAGTTGACAGTTAAGCTTATCTAGTGACAACCCATCATGGGCTAGCTGGGTGATCTTGCAACTTGTATCATGCCGGAGTTTGATTTTCACCATAGGGTTTCATTGATCGCTTACTCGGCAACTTGTATGAAGCAGGATTTCTACTTTCCCCTTAGCGCTTCATTGATCGTGTACTCTTGAGTGTAGCTCGGGCTGAGAATGACGCAGCCATGGGAAAGTTGACAGTTAAGCCTATCTAGTGACAGCCCATCATAGGCTAGCTGGGTGATCTTGCAACTTGTACCATGTCGGAGTTTGATTTTCCCCATAGGGTTTCATTGATCGTGTACTCTTGAGTATAGCTCGGGCTGAGAAGGTCGCAGCCATGGGAAAGTTGACAGTTAAGCCTATCTAGTGACAACCCATCATAGGCTAGCTGGGTGATCTTGCAACTTGTATCATGCCGGAGTTTGATTTTCACCATAGGGTTTCATTGATCGCTTACTCGGCAACTTGTATGAAGCAGGATTTCTACTTTCCCCTTAGCGCTTCATTGATCGTGTACTCTTGAGTGTAGCTCGGGCTGAGAATGACGCAGCCATGGGAAAGTTGACAGTTAAGCCTATCTAGTGACAGCCCATCATAGGCCAGCTGGGTGAGCTTGCAACTTGTACCATGTCGGAGTTTGATTTTCCCCATAGGGTTTCATTGATCGTGTGCTCTTGAGTGTAGCTCGGGCTGAGAAGGTCGCAGCCATGTGAAAGTTAACAGTTAAGCCTATCTAGTGACAACCCATCATAGGCTAGCTGGGTGATCTTGCAACTTGTATCATGCCGGAGTTTGATTTTCACCATAGGGTTTCATTGATCGCTTGCTCGGCAATTTGAATGAAGCAGGATTTCTACTTTACCCTTAGCGCTTCATTGATCGTGTACTCTTGAGTGTAGCTCGGGCTGAGAATGACGCAGCCATGGGAAAGTTGACAGTTAAGCCTATCTAGTGACAGCCCATCATAGGCTAGCTGGGTGATCTTGCAACTTGTACCATGTCGGAGTTTGATTTTCCCCATAGGGTTTCATTGATCGTGTACTCTTGAGTATAGCTCGGGCTGAGAAGGTCGCAGCCATGGGAAAGTTGACAGTTAAGCCTATCTAGTGACAACCCATCATAGGCTAGCTGGGTGATCTTGCAACTTGTATCATGCCGGAGTTTGATTTTCACCATAGGGTTTCATTGATCGCTTGCTCGGCAATTTGAATGAAGCAGGATTTCTACTTTCCCCTTAGCGCTTCATTGATCGTGTACTCTTGAGTGTAGATCGGGCTGAGAATGACGCAGCCATGGGAAAGTTGACAGTTAAGCCTATCTAGTGACAGCCCATCATAGGCTAGCTGGGTGATCTTGCAACTTGTACCATGTCGGAGTTTGATTTTCCCCATAGGGTTTCATTGATCGTGTACTCTTGAGTATAGCTCGGGCTGAGAAGGTCGCAGCCATGGGAAAGTTGACAGTTAAGCCTATCTAGTGACAACCCATCATAGGCTAGCTGGGTGATCTTGCAACTTGTATCGTGCCGGAGTTTGATTTTCACCATAGGGTTTCATTGATCGCTTGCTCGGCAACTTGAATGAAGCAGGATTTCTACTTTCCCCTTAGCGCTTCATTGATCGTGTACTCTTGAGTGTAGATCGGGCTGAGAATGTCGCAACCATGGGAAAGTTGACAGTTAAGCCTATCTAGTAACAGCCCATCATAGGCTAGCTGGGTGATCTTGCAACTTGTACCATGTCGGAGTTTGATTTTCCCCATAGGGTTTCATTGATCGTGTACTCTTGAGTATAGCTCGGGCTGAGAAGGTCGCAGCCATGGGAAAGTTGACAGTTAAGCCTATCTAGTGACAACCCATCATAGGCTAGCTGGGTGATCCTGCAACTTGTATCATGCCGGAGTTTGATTTTCACCATAGGGTTTCATTGATCGCTTACTCGGCAAATTGTATGAAGCAGGATTTCTACTTTCCCCTTAGCGCTTCATTGATCGTGTACTCTTGAGTGTAGCTCGGGCTGAGAATGACGCAGCCATGGGAAAGTTGACAGTTAAGCCTATCTAGTGACAGCCCATCATAGGCTAGCTGGGTGATCTTGCAACTTGTACCATGTCGGAGTTTGATTTTCCCCATAGGGTTTCATTGATCGTGTACTCTTGAGTATAGCTCGGGCTGAGAAGGTCGCAGCCATGGGAAAGTTGACAGTTAAGCCTATCTAGTGACAACCCATCATAGGCTAGCTGGGTGATCTTGCAACTTGTATCATGCCGGAGTTTGATTTTCACCATAGGGTTTCATTGATCGCTTACTCGGCAACTTGTATGAAGCAGGATTTCTACTTTCCCCTTAGCGCTTCATTGATCGTGTACTCTTGAGTGTAGCTCGGGCTGAGAATGACGCAGCCATGGGAAAGTTGACAGTTAAGCCTATCTAGTGACAGCCCATCATAGGCTAGCTGGGTGAGCTTGCAACTTGTACCATGTCGGAGTTTGATTTTCCCCATAGGGTTTCATTGATCGTGTACTCTTGAGTATAGCTCGGGCTGAGAAGGTCGCAGCCATGGGAAAGTTGACAGTTAAGCTTATCTAGTGACAACCCATCATGGGCTAGCTGGGTGATCTTGCAACTTGTATCATGCCGGAGTTTGATTTTCACCATAGGGTTTCATTGATCGCTTACTCGGCAACTTGTATGAAGCAGGATTTCTACTTTCCCCTTAGCGCTTCATTGATCGTGTACTCTTGAGTGTAGCTCGGGCTGAGAATGACGCAGCCATGGGAAAGTTGACAGTTAAGCCTATCTAGTGACAGCCCATCATAGGCTAGCTGGGTGAGCTTGCAACTTGTACCATGTCGGAGTTTGATTTTCCCCATAGGGTTTCATTGATCGTGTACTCTTGAGTATAGCTCGGGCTGAGAAGGTCGCAGCCATGGGAAAGTTGACAGTTAAGCCTATCTAGTGACAACCCATCATAGGCTAGCTGGGTGATCTTGCAACTTGTATCATGCCGGAGTTTGATTTTCACCATAGGGTTTCATTGATCGCTTACTCGGCAACTTGTATGAAGCAGGATTTCTACTTTCCCCTTAGCGCTTCATTGATCGTGTACTCTTGAGTGTAGCTCGGGCTGAGAATGACGCAGCCATGGGAAAGTTGACAGTTAAGCCTATCTAGTGACAGCCCATCATAGGCTAGCTGGGTGATCTTGCAACTTGTACCATGTCGGAGTTTGATTTTCCCCATAGGGTTTCATTGATCGTGTACTCTTGAGTATAGCTCGGGCTGAGAAGGTCGCAGCCATGGGAAAGTTGACAGTTAAGCCTATCTAGTGACAACCCATCATAGGCTAGCTGGGTGATCTTGCAACTTGTATCATGCCGGAGTTTGATTTTCACCATAGGGTTTCATTGATCGCTTACTCGGCAACTTGTATGAAGCAGGATTTCTACTTTCCCCTTAGCGCTTCATTGATCGTGTACTCTTGAGTGTAGCTCGGGCTGAGAATGACGCAGCCATGGGAAAGTTGACAGTTAAGCCTATCTAGTGACAGCCCATCATAGGCCAGCTGGGTGAGCTTGCAACTTGTACCATGTCGGAGTTTGATTTTCCCCATAGGGTTTCATTGATCGTGTGCTCTTGAGTATAGCTCGGGCTGAGAAGGTCGCAGCCATGGGAAAGTTAACAGTTAAGCCTATCTAGTGACAACCCATCATAGGCTAGCTGGGTGATCTTGCAACTTGTATCATGCCGGAGTTTGATTTTCACCATAGGGTTTCATTGATCGCTTGCTCGGCAATTTGAATGAAGCAGGATTTATACTTTCCCCTTAGCGCTTCATTGATCGTGTACTCTTGAGTGTAGCTCGGGCTGAGAATGACGCAGCCATGGGAAAGTTGACAGTTAAGCCTATCTAGTGACAGCCCATCATAGGCTAGCTGGGTGATCTTGCAACTTGTACCATGTCGGAGTTTGATTTTCCCCATAGGGTTTCATTGATCGTGTACTCTTGAGTATAGCTCGGGCTGAGAAGGTCGCAGCCATGGGAAAGTTGACAGTTAAGCCTATCTAGTGACAACCCATCATAGGCTAGCTGGGTGATCTTGCAACTTGTATCGTGCCGGAGTTTGATTTTCACCATAGGGTTTCATTGATCGCTTGCTCGGCAACTTGAATGAAGCAGGATTTCTACTTTCCCCTTAGCGCTTCATTGATCGTGTACTCTTGAGTGTAGATCGGGCTGAGAATGTCGCAACCATGGGAAAGTTGACAGTTAAGCCTATCTAGTGACAGCCCATCATAGGCTAGCTGGGTGATCTTGCAACTTGTACCATGTCGGAGTTTGATTTTCCCCATAGGGTTTCATTGATCGTGTACTCTTGAGTATAGCTCGGGCTGAGAAGGTCGCAGCCATGGGAAAGTTGACAGTTAAGCCTATCTAGTGACAACCCATCATAGGCTAGCTGGGTGATCTTGCAACTTGTATCATGCCGGAGTTTGATTTTCACCATAGGGTTTCATTGATCGCTTACTCGGCAACTTGTATGAAGCAGGATTTCTACTTTCCCCTTAGCGCTTCATTGATCGTGTACTCTTGAGTGTAGCTCGGGCTGAGAATGACGCAGCCATGGGAAAGTTGACAGTTAAGCCTATCTAGTGACAGCCCATCATAGGCTAGCTGGGTGATCTTGCAACTTGTACCATGTCGGAGTTTGATTTTCCCCATAGGGTTTCATTGATCGTGTACTCTTGAGTATAGCTCGGGCTGAGAAGGTCGCAGCCATGGGAAAGTTGACAGTTAAGCCTATCTAGTGACAACCCATCATAGGCTAGCTGGGTGATCTTGCAACTTGTATCATGCCGGAGTTTGATTTTCACCATAGGGTTTCATTGATCGCTTACTCGGCAACTTGTATGAAGCAGGATTTCTACTTTCCCCTTAGCGCTTCATTGATCGTGTACTCTTGAGTGTAGCTCGGGCTGAGAATGACGCAGCCATGGGAAAGTTGACAGTTAAGCCTATCTAGTGACAGCCCATCATAGGCTAGCTGGGTGATCTTGCAACTTGTACCATGTCGGAGTTTGATTTTCCCCATAGGGTTTCATTGATCGTGTACTCTTGAGTATAGCTCGGGCTGAGAAGGTCGCAGCCATGGGAAAGTTGACAGTTAAGCCTATCTAGTGACAACCCATCATAGGCTAGCTGGGTGATCTTGCAACTTGTATCATGCCGGAGTTTGATTTTCACCATAGGGTTTCATTGATCGCTTGCTCGGCAATTTGAATGAAGCAGGATTTCTACTTTCCCCTTAGCGCTTCATTGATCGTGTACTCTTGAGTGTAGATCGGGCTGAGAATGACGCAGCCATGGGAAAGTTGACAGTTAAGCCTATCTAGTGACAGCCCATCATAGGCTAGCTGGGTGATCTTGCAACTTGTACCATGTCGGAGTTTGATTTTCCCCATAGGGTTTCATTGATCGTGTACTCTTGAGTATAGCTCGGGCTGAGAAGGTCGCAGCCATGGGAAAGTTGACAGTTAAGCCTATCTAGTGACAACCCATCTTAGGCTAGCTGGGTGATCTTGCAACTTGTATCGTGCCGGAGTTTGATTCTCACCCTAGGGTTTCATTGATCGCTTGCTCGGCAACTTGTATGAAGCAGGATTTCTACTTTCCCCTTAGCGCTTCATTGATCGTGTACTCTTGAGTGTAGCTCGGGCTGAGAATGACGCAGCCATGGGAAAGTTGACAGTTAAGCCTATCTAGTGACAGCCCATCATAGGCTAGCTGGGTGATCTTGCAACTTGTACCATGTCGGAGTTTGATTTTCCCCATAGGGTTTCATTGATCGTGTACTCTTGAGTATAGCTCGGGCTGAGAAGGTCGCAGCCATGGGAAAGTTGACAGTTAAGCCTATCTAGTGACAACCCATCATAGGCTAGCTGGGTGATCTTGCAACTTGTATCATGCCGGAGTTTGATTTTCACCATAGGGTTTCATTGATCGCTTACTCGGCAACTTGTATGAAGCAGGATTTCTACTTTCCCCTTAGCGCTTCATTGATCGTGTACTCTTGAGTGTAGCTCGGGCTGAGAATGACGCAGCCATGGGAAAGTTGACAGTTAAGCCTATCTAGTGACAGCCCATCATAGGCTAGCTGGGTGATCTTGCAACTTGTACCATGTCGGAGTTTGATTTTCCCCATAGGGTTTCATTGATCGTGTACTGTTGAGTATAGCTCGGGCTGAGAAGGTCGCAGCCATGGGAAAGTTGACAGTTAAGCCTATCTAGTGACAACCCATCATAGGCTAGCTGGGTGATCTTGCAACTTGTATCATGCCGGAGTTTGATTTTCACCATAGGGTTTCATTGATCGCTTACTCGGCAACTTGTATGAAGCAGGATTTCTACTTTCCCCTTAGCGCTTCATTGATCGTGTACTCTTGAGTGTAGCTCGGGCTGAGAATGACGCAGCCATGGGAAAGTTGACAGTTAAGCCTATCTAGTGACAGCCCATCATAGGCTAGCTGGGTGAGCTTGCAACTTGTACCATGTCGGAGTTTGATTTTCCCCATAGGGTTTCATTGATCGTGTACTCTTGAGTATAGCTCGGGCTGAGAAGGTCGCAGCCATGGGAAAGTTGACAGTTAAGCTTATCTAGTGACAACCCATCATGGGCTAGCTGGGTGATCTTGCAACTTGTATCATGCCGGAGTTTGATTTTCACCATAGGGTTTCATTGATCGCTTACTCGGCAACTTGTATGAAGCAGGATTTCTACTTTCCCCTTAGCGCTTCATTGATCGTGTACTCTTGAGTGTAGCTCGGGCTGAGAATGACGCAGCCATGGGAAAGTTGACAGTTAAGCCTATCTAGTGACAGCCCATCATAGGCTAGCTGGGTGAGCTTGCAACTTGTACCATGTCGGAGTTTGATTTTCCCCATAGGGTTTCATTGATCGTGTACTCTTGAGTATAGCTCGGGCTGAGAAGGTCGCAGCCATGGGAAAGTTGACAGTTAAGCTTATCTAGTGACAACCCATCATGGGCTAGCTGGGTGATCTTGCAACTTGTATCATGCCGGAGTTTGATTTTCACCATAGGGTTTCATTGATCGCTTACTCGGCAACTTGTATGAAGCAGGATTTCTACTTTCCCCTTAGCGCTTCATTGATCGTGTACTCTTGAGTGTAGCTCGGGCTGAGAATGACGCAGCCATGGGAAAGTTGACAGTTAAGCCTATCTAGTGACAGCCCATCATAGGCTAGCTGGGTGATCTTGCAACTTGTACCATGTCGGAGTTTGATTTTCCCCATAGGGTTTCATTGATCGTGTACTCTTGAGTATAGCTCGGGCTGAGAAGGTCGCAGCCATGGGAAAGTTGACAGTTAAGCCTATCTAGTGACAACCCATCATAGGCTAGCTGGGTGATCTTGCAACTTGTATCATGCCGGAGTTTGATTTTCACCATAGGGTTTCATTGATCGCTTACTCGGCAACTTGTATGAAGCAGGATTTCTACTTTCCCCTTAGCGCTTCATTGATCGTGTACTCTTGAGTGTAGCTCGGGCTGAGAATGACGCAGCCATGGGAAAGTTGACAGTTAAGCCTATCTAGTGACAGCCCATCATAGGCTAGCTGGGTGATCTTGCAACTTGTACCATGTCGGAGTTTGATTTTCCCCATAGGGTTTCATTGATCGTGTACTCTTGAGTATAGCTCGGGCTGAGAAGGTCGCAGCCATGGGAAAGTTGACAGTTAAGCCTATCTAGTGACAACCCATCATAGGCTAGCTGGGTGATCTTGCAACTTGTATCATGCCGGAGTTTGATTTTCACCATAGGGTTTCATTGATCGCTTACTCGGCAACTTGTATGAAGCAGGATTTCTACTTTCCCCTTAGCGCTTCATTGATCGTGTACTCTTGAGTGTAGCTCGGGCTGAGAATGACGCAGCCATGGGAAAGTTGACAGTTAAGCCTATCTAGTGACAGCCCATCATAGGCCAGCTGGGTGAGCTTGCAACTTGTACCATGTCGGAGTTTGATTTTCCCCATAGGGTTTCATTGATCGTGTGCTCTTGAGTGTAGCTCGGGCTGAGAAGGTCGCAGCCATGTGAAAGTTAACAGTTAAGCCTATCTAGTGACAACCCATCATAGGCTAGCTGGGTGATCTTGCAACTTGTATCATGCCGGAGTTTGATTTTCACCATAGGGTTTCATTGATCGCTTGCTCGGCAATTTGAATGAAGCAGGATTTCTACTTTCCCCTTAGCGCTTCATTGATCGTGTACTCTTGAGTGTAGCTCGGGCTGAGAATGACGCAGCCATGGGAAAGTTGACAGTTAAGCCTATCTAGTGACAGCCCATCATAGGCTAGCTGGGTGATCTTGCAACTTGTACCATGTCGGAGTTTGATTTTCCCCATAGGGTTTCATTGATCGTGTACTCTTGAGTATAGCTCGGGCTGAGAAGGTCGCAGCCATGGGAAAGTTGACAGTTAAGCCTATCTAGTGACAACCCATCATAGGCTAGCTGGGTGATCTTGCAACTTGTATCATGCCGGAGTTTGATTTTCACCATAGGGTTTCATTGATCGCTTACTCGGCAACTTGTATGAAGCAGGATTTCTACTTTCCCCTTAGCGCTTCATTGATCGTGTACTCTTGAGTGTAGCTCGGGCTGAGAATGACGCAGCCATGGGAAAGTTGACAGTTAAGCCTATCTAGTGACAGCCCATCATAGGCCAGCTGGGTGAGCTTGCAACTTGTACCATGTCGGAGTTTGATTTTCCCCATAGGGTTTCATTGATCGTGTGCTCTTGAGTGTAGCTCGGGCTGAGAAGGTCGCAGCCATGGGAAAGTTAACAGTTAAGCCTATCTAGTGACAACCCATCATAGGCTAGCTGGGTGATCTTGCAACTTGTATCATGCCGGAGTTTGATTTTCACCATAGGGTTTCATTGATCGCTTGCTCGGCAATTTGAATGAAGCAGGATTTCTACTTTCCCCTTAGCGCTTCATTGATCGTGTACTCTTGAGTGTAGCTCGGGCTGAGAATGACGCAGCCATGGGAAAGTTGACAGTTAAGCCTATCTAGTGACAGCCCATCATAGGCTAGCTGGGTGATCTTGCAACTTGTACCATGTCGGAGTTTGATTTTCCCCATAGGGTTTCATTGATCGTGTACTCTTGAGTATAGCTCGGGCTGAGAAGGTCGCAGCCATGGGAAAGTTGACAGTTAAGCCTATCTAGTGACAACCCATCATAGGCTAGCTGGGTGATCTTGCAACTTGTATCATGCCGGAGTTTGATTTTCACCATAGGGTTTCATTGATCGCTTACTCGGCAACTTGTATGAAGCAGGATTTCTACTTTCCCCTTAGCGCTTCATTGATCGTGTACTCTTGAGTGTAGCTCGGGCTGAGAATGACGCAGCCATGGGAAAGTTGACAGTTAAGCCTATCTAGTGACAGCCCATCATAGGCCAGCTGGGTGAGCTTGCAACTTGTACCATGTCGGAGTTTGATTTTCCCCATAGGGTTTCATTGATCGTGTACTCTTGAGTATAGCTCGGGCTGAGAAGGTCGCAGCCATGGGAAAGTTGACAGTTAAGCTTATCTAGTGACAACCCATCATGGGCTAGCTGGGTGATCTTGCAACTTGTATCATGCCGGAGTTTGATTTTCACCATAGGGTTTCATTGATCGCTTACTCGGCAACTTGTATGAAGCAGGATTTCTACTTTCCCCTTAGCGCTTCATTGATCGTGTACTCTTGAGTGTAGCTCGGGCTGAGAATGACGCAGCCATGGGAAAGTTGACAGTTAAGCCTATCTAGTGACAGCCCATCATAGGCTAGCTGGGTGATCTTGCAACTTGTACCATGTCGGAGTTTGATTTTCCCCATAGGGTTTCATTGATCGTGTACTGTTGAGTATAGCTCGGGCTGAGAAGGTCGCAGCCATGGGAAAGTTGACAGTTAAGCCTATCTAGTGACAACCCATCATAGGCTAGCTGGGTGATCTTGCAACTTGTATCATGCCGGAGTTTGATTTTCACCATAGGGTTTCATTGATCGCTTACTCGGCAACTTGTATGAAGCAGGATTTCTACTTTCCCCTTAGCGCTTCATTGATCGTGTACTCTTGAGTGTAGCTCGGGCTGAGAATGACGCAGCCATGGGAAAGTTGACAGTTAAGCCTATCTAGTGACAGCCCATCATAGGCTAGCTGGGTGAGCTTGCAACTTGTACCATGTCGGAGTTTGATTTTCCCCATAGGGTTTCATTGATCGTGTACTCTTGAGTATAGCTCGGGCTGAGAAGGTCGCAGCCATGGGAAAGTTGACAGTTAAGCTTATCTAGTGACAACCCATCATGGGCTAGCTGGGTGATCTTGCAACTTGTATCATGCCGGAGTTTGATTTTCACCATAGGGTTTCATTGATCGCTTACTCGGCAACTTGTATGAAGCAGGATTTCTACTTTCCCCTTAGCGCTTCATTGATCGTGTACTCTTGAGTGTAGCTCGGGCTGAGAATGACGCAGCCATGGGAAAGTTGACAGTTAAGCCTATCTAGTGACAGCCCATCATAGGCTAGCTGGGTGAGCTTGCAACTTGTACCATGTCGGAGTTTGATTTTCCCCATAGGGTTTCATTGATCGTGTACTCTTGAGTATAGCTCGGGCTGAGAAGGTCGCAGCCATGGGAAAGTTGACAGTTAAGCTTATCTAGTGACAACCCATCATGGGCTAGCTGGGTGATCTTGCAACTTGTATCATGCCGGAGTTTGATTTTCACCATAGGGTTTCATTGATCGCTTACTCGGCAACTTGTATGAAGCAGGATTTCTACTTTCCCCTTAGCGCTTCATTGATCGTGTACTCTTGAGTGTAGCTCGGGCTGAGAATGACGCAGCCATGGGAAAGTTGACAGTTAAGCCTATCTAGTGACAGCCCATCATAGGCTAGCTGGGTGATCTTGCAACTTGTACCATGTCGGAGTTTGATTTTCCCCATAGGGTTTCATTGATCGTGTACTCTTGAGTATAGCTCGGGCTGAGAAGGTCGCAGCCATGGGAAAGTTGACAGTTAAGCCTATCTAGTGACAACCCATCATAGGCTAGCTGGGTGATCTTGCAACTTGTATCATGCCGGAGTTTGATTTTCACCATAGGGTTTCATTGATCGCTTACTCGGCAACTTGTATGAAGCAGGATTTCTACTTTCCCCTTAGCGCTTCATTGATCGTGTACTCTTGAGTGTAGCTCGGGCTGAGAATGACGCAGCCATGGGAAAGTTGACAGTTAAGCCTATCTAGTGACAGCCCATCATAGGCTAGCTGGGTGATCTTGCAACTTGTACCATGTCGGAGTTTGATTTTCCCCATAGGGTTTCATTGATCGTGTACTCTTGAGTATAGCTCGGGCTGAGAAGGTCGCAGCCATGGGAAAGTTGACAGTTAAGCCTATCTAGTGACAACCCATCATAGGCTAGCTGGGTGATCTTGCAACTTGTATCATGCCGGAGTTTGATTTTCACCATAGGGTTTCATTGATCGCTTACTCGGCAACTTGTATGAAGCAGGATTTCTACTTTCCCCTTAGCGCTTCATTGATCGTGTACTCTTGAGTGTAGCTCGGGCTGAGAATGACGCAGCCATGGGAAAGTTGACAGTTAAGCCTATCTAGTGACAGCCCATCATAGGCCAGCTGGGTGAGCTTGCAACTTGTACCATGTCGGAGTTTGATTTTCCCCATAGGGTTTCATTGATCGTGTGCTCTTGAGTGTAGCTCGGGCTGAGAAGGTCGCAGCCATGTGAAAGTTAACAGTTAAGCCTATCTAGTGACAACCCATCATAGGCTAGCTGGGTGATCTTGCAACTTGTATCATGCCGGAGTTTGATTTTCACCATAGGGTTTCATTGATCGCTTGCTCGGCAATTTGAATGAAGCAGGATTTCTACTTTCCCCTTAGCGCTTCATTGATCGTGTACTCTTGAGTGTAGCTCGGGCTGAGAATGACGCAGCCATGGGAAAGTTGACAGTTAAGCCTATCTAGTGACAGCCCATCATAGGCTAGCTGGGTGATCTTGCAACTTGTACCATGTCGGAGTTTGATTTTCCCCATAGGGTTTCATTGATCGTGTACTCTTGAGTATAGCTCGGGCTGAGAAGGTCGCAGCCATGGGAAAGTTGACAGTTAAGCCTATCTAGTGACAACCCATCATAGGCTAGCTGGGTGATCTTGCAACTTGTATCATGCCGGAGTTTGATTTTCACCATAGGGTTTCATTGATCGCTTACTCGGCAACTTGTATGAAGCAGGATTTCTACTTTCCCCTTAGCGCTTCATTGATCGTGTACTCTTGAGTGTAGCTCGGGCTGAGAATGACGCAGCCATGGGAAAGTTGACAGTTAAGCCTATCTAGTGACAGCCCATCATAGGCCAGCTGGGTGAGCTTGCAACTTGTACCATGTCGGAGTTTGATTTTCCCCATAGGGTTTCATTGATCGTGTGCTCTTGAGTGTAGCTCGGGCTGAGAAGGTCGCAGCCATGGGAAAGTTAACAGTTAAGCCTATCTAGTGACAACCCATCATAGGCTAGCTGGGTGATCTTGCAACTTGTATCATGCCGGAGTTTGATTTTCACCATAGGGTTTCATTGATCGCTTGCTCGGCAATTTGAATGAAGCAGGATTTCTACTTTCCCCTTAGCGCTTCATTGATCGTGTACTCTTGAGTGTAGCTCGGGCTGAGAATGACGCAGCCATGGGAAAGTTGACAGTTAAGCCTATCTAGTGACAGCCCATCATAGGCTAGCTGGGTGATCTTGCAACTTGTACCATGTCGGAGTTTGATTTTCCCCATAGGGTTTCATTGATCGTGTACTCTTGAGTATAGCTCGGGCTGAGAAGGTCGCAGCCATGGGAAAGTTGACAGTTAAGCCTATCTAGTGACAACCCATCATAGGCTAGCTGGGTGATCTTGCAACTTGTATCATGCCGGAGTTTGATTTTCACCATAGGGTTTCATTGATCGCTTACTCGGCAACTTGTATGAAGCAGGATTTCTACTTTCCCCTTAGCGCTTCATTGATCGTGTACTCTTGAGTGTAGCTCGGGCTGAGAATGACGCAGCCATGGGAAAGTTGACAGTTAAGCCTATCTAGTGACAGCCCATCATAGGCCAGCTGGGTGAGCTTGCAACTTGTACCATGTCGGAGTTTGATTTTCCCCATAGGGTTTCATTGATCGTGTACTCTTGAGTATAGCTCGGGCTGAGAAGGTCGCAGCCATGGGAAAGTTGACAGTTAAGCTTATCTAGTGACAACCCATCATGGGCTAGCTGGGTGATCTTGCAACTTGTATCATGCCGGAGTTTGATTTTCACCATAGGGTTTCATTGATCGCTTACTCGGCAACTTGTATGAAGCAGGATTTCTACTTTCCCCTTAGCGCTTCATTGATCGTGTACTCTTGAGTGTAGCTCGGGCTGAGAATGACGCAGCCATGGGAAAGTTGACAGTTAAGCCTATCTAGTGACAGCCCATCATAGGCTAGCTGGGTGATCTTGCAACTTGTACCATGTCGGAGTTTGATTTTCCCCATAGGGTTTCATTGATCGTGTACTCTTGAGTATAGCTCGGGCTGAGAAGGTCGCAGCCATGGGAAAGTTGACAGTTAAGCCTATCTAGTGACAACCCATCATAGGCTAGCTGGGTGATCTTGCAACTTGTATCATGCCGGAGTTTGATTTTCACCATAGGGTTTCATTGATCGCTTACTCGGCAACTTGTATGAAGCAGGATTTTTACTTTCCCCTTAGCGCTTCATTGATCGTGTACTCTTGAGTGTAGCTCGGGCTGAGAATGACGCAGCCATGGGAAAGTTGACAGTTAAGCCTATCTAGTGACAGCCCATCATAGGCTAGCTGGGTGATCTTGCAACTTGTACCATGTCGGAGTTTGATTTTCCCCATAGGGTTTCATTGATCGTGTACTCTTGAGTATAGCTCGGGCTGAGAAGGTCGCAGCCATGGGAAAGTTGACAGTTAAGCCTATCTAGTGACAACCCATCATAGGCTAGCTGGGTGATCTTGCAACTTGTATCATGCCGGAGTTTGATTTTCAACATAGGGTTTCATTGATCGCTTACTCGGCAACTTGTATGAAGCAGGATTTCTACTTTCCCCTTAGCGCTTCATTGATCGTGTACTCTTGAGTGTAGCTCGGGCTGAGAATGACGCAGCCATGGGAAAGTTGACAGTTAAGCCTATCTAGTGACAGCCCATCATAGGCCAGCTGGGTGAGCTTGCAACTTGTACCATGTCGGAGTTTGATTTTCCCCATAGGGTTTCATTGATCGTGTGCTCTTGAGTGTAGCTCGGGCTGAGAAGGTCGCAGCCATGTGAAAGTTAACAGTTAAGCCTATCTAGTGACAACCCATCATAGGCTAGCTGGGTGATCTTGCAACTTGTATCATGCCGGAGTTTGATTTTCACCATAGGGTTTCATTGATCGCTTGCTCGGCAATTTGAATGAAGCAGGATTTCTACTTTCCCCTTAGCGCTTCATTGATCGTGTACTCTTGAGTGTAGCTCGGGCTGAGAATGACGCAGCCATGGGAAAGTTGACAGTTAAGCCTATCTAGTGACAGCCCATCATAGGCTAGCTGGGTGATCTTGCAACTTGTACCATGTCGGAGTTTGATTTTCCCCATAGGGTTTCATTGATCGTGTACTCTTGAGTATAGCTCGGGCTGAGAAGGTCGCAGCCATGGGAAAGTTGACAGTTAAGCCTATCTAGTGACAACCCATCATAGGCTAGCTGGGTGATCTTGCAACTTGTATCATGCCGGAGTTTGATTTTCACCATAGGGTTTCATTGATCGCTTACTCGGCAACTTGTATGAAGCAGGATTTCTACTTTCCCCTTAGCGCTTCATTGATCGTGTACTCTTGAGTGTAGCTCGGGCTGAGAATGACGCAGCCATGGGAAAGTTGACAGTTAAGCCTATCTAGTGACAGCCCATTATAGGCTAGCTGGGTGAGCTTGCAACTTGTACCATGTCGGAGTTTGATTTTCCCCATAGGGTTTCATTGATCGTGTACTCTTGAGTATAGCTCGGGCTGAGAAGGTCGCAGCCATGGGAAAGTTGACAGTTAAGCTTATCTAGTGACAACCCATCATGGGCTAGCTGGGTGATCTTGCAACTTGTATCATGCCGGAGTTTGATTTTCACCATAGGGTTTCATTGATCGCTTACTCGGCAACTTGTATGAAGCAGGATTTCTACTTTCCCCTTAGCGCTTCATTGATCGTGTACTCTTGAGTGTAGCTCGGGCTGAGAATGACGCAGCCATGGGAAAGTTGACAGTTAAGCCTATCTAGTGACAGCCCATCATAGGCTAGCTGGGTGATCTTGCAACTTGTACCATGTCGGAGTTTGATTTTCCCCATAGGGTTTCATTGATCGTGTACTCTTGAGTATAGCTCGGGCTGACAAGGTCGCAGCCATGGGAAAGTTGACAGTTAAGCCTATCTAGTGACAACCCATCATAGGCTAGCTGGGTGATCTTGCAACTTGTATCATGCCGGAGTTTGATTTTCACCATAGGGTTTCATTGATCGCTTACTCGGCAACTTGTATGAAGCAGGATTTCTACTTTCCCCTTAGCGCTTCATTGATCGTGTACTCTTGAGTGTAGCTCGGGCTGAGAATGACGCAGCCATGGGAAAGTTGACAGTTAAGCCTATCTAGTGACAGCCCATCATAGGCTAGCTGGGTGATCTTGCAACTTGTACCATGTCGGAGTTTGATTTTCCCCATAGGGTTTCATTGATCGTGTACTCTTGAGTATAGCTCGGGCTGAGAAGGTCGCAGCCATGGGAAAGTTGACAGTTAAGCCTATCTAGTGACAACCCATCATAGGCTAGCTGGGTGATCTTGCAACTTGTATCATGCCGGAGTTTGATTTTCACCATAGGGTTTCATTGATCGCTTACTCGGCAACTTGTATGAAGCAGGATTTCTACTTTCCCCTTAGCGCTTCATTGATCGTGTACTCTTGAGTGTAGCTCGGGCTGAGAATGACGCAGCCATGGGAAAGTTGACAGTTAAGCCTATCTAGTGACAGCCCATCATAGGCCAGCTGGGTGAGCTTGCAACTTGTACCATGTCGGAGTTTGATTTTCCCCATAGGGTTTCATTGATCGTGTGCTCTTGAGTGTAGCTCGGGCTGAGAAGGTCGCAGCCATGTGAAAGTTAACAGTTAAGCCTATCTAGTGACAACCCATCATAGGCTAGCTGGGTGATCTTGCAACTTGTATCATGCCGGAGTTTGATTTTCACCATAGGGTTTCATTGATCGCTTGCTCGGCAATTTGAATGAAGCAGGATTTCTACTTTCCCCTTAGCGCTTCATTGATCGTGTACTCTTGAGTGTAGCTCGGGCTGAGAATGACGCAGCCATGGGAAAGTTGACAGTTAAGCCTATCTAGTGACAGCCCATCATAGGCTAGCTGGGTGATCTTGCAACTTGTACCATGTCGGAGTTTGATTTTCCCCATAGGGTTTCATTGATCGTGTACTCTTGAGTATAGCTCGGGCTGACAAGGTCGCAGCCATGGGAAAGTTGACAGTTAAGCCTATCTAGTGACAACCCATCATAGGCTAGCTGGGTGATCTTGCAACTTGTATCATGCCGGAGTTTGATTTTCACCATAGGGTTTCATTGATCGCTTACTCGGCAACTTGTATGAAGCAGGATTTCTACTTTCCCCTTAGCGCTTCATTGATCGTGTACTCTTGAGTGTAGCTCGGGCTGAGAATGACGCAGCCATGGGAAAGTTGACAGTTAAGCCTATCTAGTGACAGCCCATCATAGGCTAGCTGGGTGATCTTGCAACTTGTACCATGTCGGAGTTTGATTTTCCCCATAGGGTTTCATTGATCGTGTACTCTTGAGTATAGCTCGGGCTGAGAAGGTCGCAGCCATGGGAAAGTTGACAGTTAAGCCTATCTAGTGACAACCCATCATAGGCTAGCTGGGTGATCTTGCAACTTGTATCATGCCGGAGTTTGATTTTCACCATAGGGTTTCATTGATCGCTTGCTCGGCAATTTGAATGAAGCAGGATTTCTACTTTCCCCTTAGCGCTTCATTGATCGTGTACTCTTGAGTGTAGATCGGGCTGAGAATGACGCAGCCATGGGAAAGTTGACAGTTAAGCCTATCTAGTGACAGCCCATCATAGGCTAGCTGGGTGATCTTGCAACTTGTACCATGTCGGAGTTTGATTTTCCCCATAGGGTTTCATTGATCGTGTACTCTTGAGTATAGCTCGGGCTGAGAAGGTCGCAGCCATGGGAAAGTTGACAGTTAAGCCTATCTAGTGACAACCCATCATAGGCTAGCTGGGTGATCTTGCAACTTGTATCATGCCGGAGTTTGATTTTCACCATAGGGTTTCATTGATCGCTTACTCGGCAACTTGTATGAAGCAGGATTTCTACTTTCCCCTTAGCGCTTCATTGATCGTGTACTCTTGAGTGTAGCTCGGGCTGAGAATGACGCAGCCATGGGAAAGTTGACAGTTAAGCCTATCTAGTGACAGCCCATCATAGGCCAGCTGGGTGAGCTTGCAACTTGTACCATGTCGGAGTTTGATTTTCCCCATAGGGTTTCATTGATCGTGTACTCTTGAGTATAGCTCGGGCTGAGAAGGTCGCAGCCATGGAAAAGTTGACAGTTAAGCTTATCTAGTGACAACCCATCATGGGCTAGCTGGGTGATCTTGCAACTTGTATCATGCCGGAGTTTGATTTTCACCATAGGGTTTCATTGATCGCTTACTCGGCAACTTGTATGAAGCAAGATTTCTACTTTCCCCTTAGCGCTTCATTGATCGTGTACTCTTGAGTGTAGCTCGGGCTGAGAATGACGCAGCCATGGGAAAGTTGACAGTTAAGCCTATCTAGTGACAGCCCATCATAGGCTAGCTGGGTGATCTTGCAACTTGTACCATGTCGGAGTTTGATTTTCCCCATAGGGTTTCATTGATCGTGTACTCTTGAGTATAGCTCGGGCTGAGAAGGTCGCAGCCATGGGAAAGTTGACAGTTAAGCCTATCTAGTGACAACCCATCATAGGCTAGCTGGGTGATCTTGCAACTTGTATCATGCCGGAGTTTGATTTTCACCGTAGGGTTTCATTGATCGCTTACTCGGCAACTTGTATGAAGCAGGATTTTTACTTTCCCCTTAGCGCTTCATTGATCGTGTACTCTTGAGTGTAGCTCGGGCTGAGAATGACGCAGCCATGGGAAAGTTGACAGTTAAGCCTATCTAGTGACAGCCCATCATAGGCTAGCTGGGTGATCTTGCAACTTGTACCATGTCGGAGTTTGATTTTCCCCATAGGGTTTCATTGATCGTGTACTCTTGAGTATAGCTCGGGCTGAGAAGGTCGCAGCCATGGGAAAGTTGACAGTTAAGCCTATCTAGTGACAACCCATCATAGGCTAGCTGGGTGATCTTGCAACTTGTATCATGCCGGAGTTTGATTTTCAACATAGGGTTTCATTGATCGCTTACTCGGCAACTTGTATGAAGCAGGATTTCTACTTTCCCCTTAGCGCTTCATTGATCGTGTACTCTTGAGTGTAGCTCGGGCTGAGAATGACGCAGCCATGGGAAAGTTGACAGTTAAGCCTATCTAGTGACAGCCCATCATAGGCCAGCTGGGTGAGCTTGCAACTTGTACCATGTCGGAGTTTGATTTTCCCCATAGGGTTTCATTGATCGTGTGCTCTTGAGTGTAGCTCGGGCTGAGAAGGTCGCAGCCATGTGAAAGTTAACAGTTAAGCCTATCTAGTGACAACCCATCATAGGCTAGCTGGGTGATCTTGCAACTTGTATCATGCCGGAGTTTGATTTTCACCATAGGGTTTCATTGATCGCTTGCTCGGCAATTTGAATGAAGCAGGATTTCTACTTTCCCCTTAGCGCTTCATTGATCGTGTACTCTTGAGTGTAGCTCGGGCTGAGAATGACGCAGCCATGGGAAAGTTGACAGTTAAGCCTATCTAGTGACAGCCCATCATAGGCTAGCTGGGTGATCTTGCAACTTGTACCATGTCGGAGTTTGATTTTCCCCATAGGGTTTCATTGATCGTGTACTCTTGAGTATAGCTCGGGCTGAGAAGGTCGCAGCCATGGGAAAGTTGACAGTTAAGCCTATCTAGTGACAACCCATCATAGGCTAGCTGGGTGATCTTGCAACTTGTATCATGCCGGAGTTTGATTTTCACCATAGGGTTTCATTGATCGCTTACTCGGCAACTTGTATGAAGCAGGATTTCTACTTTCCCCTTAGCGCTTCATTGATCGTGTACTCTTGAGTGTAGCTCGGGCTGAGAATGACGCAGCCATGGGAAAGTTGACAGTTAAGCCTATCTAGTGACAGCCCATCATAGGCTAGCTGGGTGAGCTTGCAACTTGTACCATGTCGGAGTTTGATTTTCCCCATAGGGTTTCATTGATCGTGTACTCTTGAGTATAGCTCGGGCTGAGAAGGTCGCAGCCATGGGAAAGTTGACAGTTAAGCTTATCTAGTGACAACCCATCATGGGCTAGCTGGGTGATCTTGCAACTTGTATCATGCCGGAGTTTGATTTTCACCATAGGGTTTCATTGATCGCTTACTCGGCAACTTGTATGAAGCAGGATTTCTACTTTCCCCTTAGCGCTTCATTGATCGTGTACTCTTGAGTGTAGCTCGGGCTGAGAATGACGCAGCCATGGGAAAGTTGACAGTTAAGCCTATCTAGTGACAGCCCATCATAGGCTAGCTGGGTGATCTTGCAACTTGTACCATGTCGGAGTTTGATTTTCCCCATAGGGTTTCATTGATCGTGTACTCTTGAGTATAGCTCGGGCTGAGAAGGTCGCAGCCATGGGAAAGTTGACAGTTAAGCCTATCTAGTGACAACCCATCATAGGCTAGCTGGGTGATCTTGCAACTTGTATCATGCCGGAGTTTGATTTTCACCATAGGGTTTCATTGATCGCTTACTCGGCAACTTGTATGAAGCAGGATTTCTACTTTCCCCTTAGCGCTTCATTGATCGTGTACTCTTGAGTGTAGCTCGGGCTGAGAATGACGCAGCCATGGGAAAGTTGACAGTTAAGCCTATCTAGTGACAGCCCATCATAGGCTAGCTGGGTGATCTTGCAACTTGTACCATGTCGGAGTTTGATTTTCCCCATAGGGTTTCATTGATCGTGTACTCTTGAGTATAGCTCGGGCTGAGAAGGTCGCAGCCATGGGAAAGTTGACAGTTAAGCCTATCTAGTGACAACCCATCATAGGCTAGCTGGGTGATCTTGCAACTTGTATCATGCCGGAGTTTGATTTTCACCATAGGGTTTCATTGATCGCTTACTCGGCAACTTGTATGAAGCAGGATTTCTACTTTCCCCTTAGCGCTTCATTGATCGTGTACTCTTGAGTGTAGCTCGGGCTGAGAATGACGCAGCCATGGGAAAGTTGACAGTTAAGCCTATCTAGTGACAGCCCATCATAGGCCAGCTGGGTGAGCTTGCAACTTGTACCATGTCGGAGTTTGATTTTCCCCATAGGGTTTCATTGATCGTGTGCTCTTGAGTGTAGCTCGGGCTGAGAAGGTCGCAGCCATGTGAAAGTTAACGGTTAAGCCTATCTAGTGACAACCCATCATAGGCTAGCTGGGTGATCTTGCAACTTGTATCATGCCGGAGTTTGATTTTCACCATAGGGTTTCATTGATCGCTTGCTCGGCAATTTGAATGAAGCAGGATTTCTACTTTCCCCTTAGCGCTTCATTGATCGTGTACTCTTGAGTGTAGCTCGGGCTGAGAATGACGCAGCCATGGGAAAGTTGACAGTTAAGCCTATCTAGTGACAGCCCATCATAGGCTAGCTGGGTGATCTTGCAACTTGTACCATGTCGGAGTTTGATTTTCCCCATAGGGTTTCATTGATCGTGTACTCTTGAGTATAGCTCGGGCTGAGAAGGTCGCAGCCATGGGAAAGTTGACAGTTAAGCCTATCTAGTGACAACCCATCATAGGCTAGCTGGGTGATCTTGCAACTTGTATCATGCCGGAGTTTGATTTTCACCATAGGGTTTCATTGATCGCTTACTCGGCAACTTGTATGAAGCAGGATTTCTACTTTCCCCTTAGCGCTTCATTGATCGTGTACTCTTGAGTGTAGCTCGGGCTGAGAATGACGCAGCCATGGGAAAGTTGACAGTTAAGCCTATCTAGTGACAGCCCATCATAGGCTAGCTGGGTGATCTTGCAACTTGTACCATGTCGGAGTTTGATTTTCCCCATAGGGTTTCATTGATCGTGTACTCTTGAGTATAGCTCGGGCTGAGAAGGTCGCAGCCATGGGAAAGTTGACAGTTAAGCCTATCTAGTGACAACCCATCATAGGCTAGCTGGGTGATCTTGCAACTTGTATCATGCCGGAGTTTGATTTTCACCATAGGGTTTCATTGATCGCTTGCTCGGCAATTTGAATGAAGCAGGATTTCTACTTTCCCCTTAGCGCTTCATTGATCGTGTACTCTTGAGTGTAGATCGGGCTGAGAATGACGCAGCCATGGGAAAGTTGACAGTTAAGCCTATCTAGTGACAGCCCATCATAGGCTAGCTGGGTGATCTTGCAACTTGTACCATGTCGGAGTTTGATTTTCCCCATAGGGTTTCATTGATCGTGTACTCTTGAGTATAGCTCGGGCTGAGAAGGTCGCAGCCATGGGAAAGTTGACAGTTAAGCCTATCTAGTGACAACCCATCATAGGCTAGCTGGGTGATCTTGCAACTTGTATCGTGCCGGAGTTTGATTTTCACCATAGGGTTTCATTGATCGCTTACTCGGCAACTTGTATGAAGCAGGATTTCTACTTTCCCCTTAGCGCTTCATTGATCGTGTACTCTTGAGTGTAGCTCGGGCTGAGAATGACGCAGCCATGGGAAAGTTGACAGTTAAGCCTATCTAGTGACAGCCCATCATAGGCTAGCTGGGTGAGCTTGCAACTTGTACCATGTCGGAGTTTGATTTTCCCCATAGGGTTTCATTGATCGTGTACTCTTGAGTATAGCTCGGGCTGAGAAGGTCGCAGCCATGGGAAAGTTGACAGTTAAGCTTATCTAGTGACAACCCATCATGGGCTAGCTGGGTGATCTTGCAACTTGTATCATGCCGGAGTTTGATTTTCACCATAGGGTTTCATTGATCGCTTACTCGGCAACTTGTATGAAGCAGGATTTCTACTTTCCCCTTAGCGCTTCATTGATCGTGTACTCTTGAGTGTAGCTCGGGCTGAGAATGACGCAGCCATGGGAAAGTTGACAGTTAAGCCTATCTAGTGACAGCCCATCATAGGCTAGCTGGGTGATCTTGCAACTTGTACCATGTCGGAGTTTGATTTTCCCCATAGGGTTTCATTGATCGTGTACTCTTGAGTATAGCTCGGGCTGAGAAGATCGCAGCCATGGGAAAGTTGACAGTTAAGCCTATCTAGTGACAACCCATCATAGGCTAGCTGGGTGATCTTGCAACTTGTATCATGCCGGAGTTTGATTTTCACCATAGGGTTTCATTGATCGCTTACTCGGCAACTTGTATGAAGCAGGATTTCTACTTTCCCCTTAGCGCTTCATTGATCGTGTACTCTTGAGTGTAGATCGGGCTGAGAATGACGCAGCCATGGGAAAGTTGACAGTTAAGCCTATCTAGTGACAGCCCATCATAGGCTAGCTGGGTGATCTTGCAACTTGTACCATGTCGGAGTTTGATTTTCCCCATAGGGTTTCATTGATCGTGTACTCTTGAGTATAGCTCGGGCTGAGAAGGTCGCAGCCATGGGAAAGTTGACAGTTAAGCCTATCTAGTGACAACCCATCATAGGCTAGCTGGGTGATCTTGCAACTTGTATCGTGCCGGAGTTTGATTTTCACCATAGGGTTTCATTGATCGCTTGCTCGGCAACTTGAATGAAGCAGGATTTCTACTTTCCCCTTAGCGCTTCATTGATCGTGTACTCTTGAGTGTAGATCGGGCTGAGAATGTCACAACCATGGGAAAGTTGACAGTTAAGCCTATCTAGTGACAGCCCATCATAGGCTAGCTGGGTGATCTTGCAACTTGTACCATGTCGGAGTTTGATTTTCCCCATAGGGTTTCATTGATCGTGTACTCTTGAGTATAGCTCGGGCTGAGAAGGTCGCAGCCATGGGAAAGTTGACAGTTAAGCCTATCTAGTGACAACCCATCATAGGCTAGCTGGGTGATCCTGCAACTTGTATCATGCCGGAGTTTGATTTTCACCATAGGGTTTCATTGATCGCTTACTCGGCAAATTGTATGAAGCAGGATTTCTACTTTCCCCTTAGCGCTTCATTGATCGTGTACTCTTGAGTGTAGCTCGGGCTGAGAATGACGCAGCCATGGGAAAGTTGACAGTTAAGCCTATCTAGTGACAGCCCATCATAGGCTAGCTGGGTGATCTTGCAACTTGTACCATGTCGGAGTTTGATTTTCCCCATAGGGTTTCATTGATCGTGTACTCTTGAGTATAGCTCGGGCTGAGAAGGTCGCAGCCATGGGAAAGTTGACAGTTAAGCCTATCTAGTGACAACCCATCATAGGCTAGCTGGGTGATCTTGCAACTTGTATCATGCCGGAGTTTGATTTTCACCATAGGGTTTCATTGATCGCTTACTCGGCAACTTGTATGAAGCAGGATTTCTACTTTCCCCTTAGCGCTTCATTGATCGTGTACTCTTGAGTGTAGCTCGGGCTGAGAATGACGCAGCCATGGGAAAGTTGACAGTTAAGCCTATCTAGTGACAGCCCATCATAGGCTAGCTGGGTGATCTTGCAACTTGTACCATGTCGGAGTTTGATTTTCCCCATAGGGTTTCATTGATCGTGTACTCTTGAGTATAGCTCGGGCTGAGAAGGTCGCAGCCATGGGAAAGTTGACAGTTAAGCCTATCTAGTGACAACCCATCATAGGCTAGCTGGGTGATCTTGCAACTTGTATCATGCCGGAGTTTGATTTTCACCATAGGGTTTCATTGATCGCTTACTCGGCAACTTGTATGAAGCAGGATTTCTACTTTCCCCTTAGCGCTTCATTGATCGTGTACTCTTGAGTGTAGCTCGGGCTGAGAATGACGCAGCCATGGGAAAGTTGACAGTTAAGCCTATCTAGTGACAGCCCATCATAGGCTAGCTGGGTGATCTTGCAACTTGTACCATGTCGGAGTTTGATTTTCCCCATAGGGTTTCATTGATCGTGTACTCTTGAGTATAGCTCGGGCTGAGAAGGTCGCAGCCATGGGAAAGTTGACAGTTAAGCCTATCTAGTGACAACCCATCATAGGCTAGCTGGGTGATCTTGCAACTTGTATCATGCCGGAGTTTGATTTTCACCATAGGGTTTCATTGATCGCTTACTCGGCAACTTGTATGAAGCAGGATTTCTACTTTCCCCTTAGCGCTTCATTGATCGTGTACTCTTGAGTGTAGCTCGGGCTGAGAATGACGCAGCCATGGGAAAGTTGACAGTTAAGCCTATCTAGTGACAGCCCATCATAGGCCAGCTGGGTGAGCTTGCAACTTGTACCATGTCGGAGTTTGATTTTCCCCATAGGGTTTCATTGATCGTGTGCTCTTGAGTGTAGCTCGGGCTGAGAAGGTCGCAGCCATGTGAAAGTTAACAGTTAAGCCTATCTAGTGACAACCCATCATAGGCTAGCTGGGTGATCTTGCAACTTGTATCATGCCGGAGTTTGATTTTCACCATAGGGTTTCATTGATCGCTTGCTCGGCAATTTGAATGAAGCAGGATTTCTACTTTCCCCTTAGCGCTTCATTGATCGTGTACTCTTGAGTGTAGCTCGGGCTGAGAATGACGCAGCCATGGGAAAGTTGACAGTTAAGCCTATCTAGTGACAGCCCATCATAGGCTAGCTGGGTGATCTTGCAACTTGTACCATGTCGGAGTTTGATTTTCCCCATAGGGTTTCATTGATCGTGTACTCTTGAGTATAGCTCGGGCTGAGAAGGTCGCAGACATGGGAAAGTTGACAGTTAAGCCTATCTAGTGACAACCCATCATAGGCTAGCTGGGTGATCTTGCAACTTGTATCATGCCGGAGTTTGATTTTCACCATAGGGTTTCATTGATCGCTTACTCGGCAACTTGTATGAAGCAGGATTTCTACTTTCCCCTTAGCGCTTCATTGATCGTGTACTCTTGAGTGTAGCTCGGGCTGAGAATGACGCAGCCATGGGAAAGTTGACAGTTAAGCCTATCTAGTGACAGCCCATCATAGGCTAGCTGGGTGATCTTGCAACTTGTACCATGTCGGAGTTTGATTTTCCCCATAGGGTTTCATTGATCGTGTACTCTTGAGTATAGCTCGGGCTGAGAAGGTCGCAGCCATGGGAAAGTTGACAGTTAAGCCTATCTAGTGACAACCCATCATAGGCTAGCTGGGTGATCTTGCAACTTGTATCATGCCGGAGTTTGATTTTCCCCATAGGGTTTCATTGATCGTGTACTTTTGAGTGTAGCTCGGGCTGAGAAGGTCGCAGCCATGGGAAAGTTGACAGTTAAGCCTATCTAGTGACAGCCCATCATAGGCTAGCTGGGTGATCTTGCAACTTGTATCATGCCGGAGTTTGATTTTCCCCTTAGCGCTTCATTGATCGTGTACTCTTGAGTGTAGCTCGGGCTCAGAATGACGCAGCCATGGGAAAGTTGACAGTTAAGCCTATCTAGTGACAGCCCATCATAGGCTAGCTGGGTGAGCTTGCAACTTGTATCATGCCGGAGTTTGATTTTCCCCATAGGGTATTATTGATTGTGTACTCTTGAGTGTAGCTCGGGCTGAGAAGGTCGCAGCCATGGGAAAGTTGACAGTTAAGCCTATCTAGTGACAGCCCATCATAGGCTAGCTGGGTGATCTTGCAACTTGTATCATGCCGGAGTTTGATTTTCCCCATAGGGTTTCATTGATCGCTTACTCGGCAACTTGTATCAAGCAGGAGTTCTATTTTCCCCATAGCGCTTCATTGATCGTGTACTCTTGAGTGTAGCTCGGGCTGAGAATGACGCAGCCATGGTTAAGTTGACAGTTAAGCATATCTAGTGACAGCCCATCATAGGCTAGCTGGGTGATCTTGCAACTTGTATCATGCCGGAGTTTGATTTTCCCCATAGGGTTTCATTGATCGTGTACTCTTGAGTCTAGCTCGGGCTGAGAAGGTCGCAGCCATGGGAAAGTTGACAGTTAAGCCTATCTAGTAACAGCCCATCATAGGCTAGCTGGGTGATCTTGCAACTTGTATCATCCCGGAGTTTGATTTTCCCCATAGGGTTTCATTGATCGTTCATTCGGCAACTTGTATCAAGCAGGAGTTCTATTTTCCCCATAGCGCTACATTGATCGTGTACTCTTGAGTGTAGCTCGGGCTGAGAATGACGCAGCCATGGGAAAGTTGACAGTTAAGCATATCTAGTGACAGCCCATCATAGGCTAGCTGGGTGATCTTGCAACTTGTATCATGCCGGAGTTTGATTTTCCCCATAGGGTTTCATTGATCGTGTACTCGGTAACTTGTATCAAGCAGAAGTTCTATTTTCCCCTAAGCGCTTCATTGATCGTGTACTCTTGAGTGTAGCTCGGGCTGAGAATGACGCAGCCATGGGAAAGTTGACAGTTAAGCATATCTAGTGACAGCCCATCATAGGCTAGCTGGGTGATCTTGCAACTTGTATCATGCCGGAGTTTGATTTTCCCCATAGGGTTTCATTGATCGTGTACTCTTGAGTGTAGCTCGGGCTGAGAATGACGCAGCCATGGGAAAGTTGACAGTTAAGCATATCTAGTGACAGCCCATCATAGGCTAGCTGGTTGATCTTGCAACTTGTATCATGCCGGAGTTTGATTTTCCCCATAGGGTTTCATTGATCGTGTACTCTTGAGTGTAGCTCTTGCTGAGAAGGTCGCAGCCATGGGAAAGTTGACAGTTAAGCCTATCTAGTGACAGCCCATCATAGGCTAGCTGGGTGATCTTGCAACTTGTATCATGCCGGAGTTTGATTTTCCCCATAGGGTTTCATTGATCGTTCACTCGGCAACTTGTATCAAGCAGGAGTTCTATTTTCCCCATAGCGCTTCATTGATCGTGTACTCTTGAGTGTAGCTCTGGCTGAGAAGGTCGCAGCCATGGGAAAGTTGACAGTTAAGCCTATCTAGTGACAGCCCATCATAGGCTAGCTGGGTGATCTTGCAACTTGTATCATGCCGGAGTTGATTTTCCCCATAGAGTTTCATTGATCGTGTACTCTTGAGTGAAGCTCGGGCTGAGAAGGTCGCAGCCATGGGAAAGTTGACATTTAAGCCTATCTAGTGACAGCCCATCATAGGCTAGCTGGGTGATCTTGCAACTTGTATCATGCCGGAGTTTGATTTTCCCCATAGGGTTTCATTGATCGTTCACTCGGCAACTTGTATCAAGCAGGAGTTCTATTTTCCCCATAGCGCTTCATTGATCGTGTACTCTTGAGTGTAGCTCGGGCTGAGAAGGTCGCAGCCATGGGAAAGTTGACAGTTAAGCCTATCTAGTGACAGCCCATCATAGGCTAGCTGGGTGATCTTGCAACTTGTATCATGCCGGAGTTTGATTTTCCCCATAGGGTTTCATTGATCGTTTACTCGGCAACTTGTATCAAGCAGAAGTTCTATTTTCCCCTTAGCGCTTCATTGATCGTGTACTCTTGAGTGTAGCTCGGGCTGAGAATGACGCAGCCATGGGAAAGTTGACAGTTAAGCATATCTAGTGACAGCCCATCATAGGCTAGTTGGGTGATCTTGCAACTTGTATCATGCCGGAGTTTGATTTTCCCCATAGAGTTTCATTGATCGTGTACTCTTGAGTGTAGCTCGGGCTGAGAAGGTCGCAGCCATGGGAAAGTTGACAGTTAAGCCTATCTAGTGACAGCCCATCATAGGCTAGCTGGGTGATCTTGCAACTTGTATCATGCCGGAGTTTGATTTTCCCCATAGAGTTTCATTGATCGTGTACTCTTGAGTGTAGCTCGGGCTGAGAAGGTCGCAGCCATGGGAAAGTTGACAGTTAAGTCTATCTAGTGACAGCCCATCATAGGCTAGCTGGGTGATCTTGCAACTTGTATCATGCCGGAGTTTGATTTTCCCCATAGGGTTTCATTGATCGTTTACTCGGCAACTTGTATCAAGCAGAAGTTCTATTTTCCCCTTAGCGCTTCATTGATCGTGTACTCTTGAGTGTAGCTCGGGCTGAGAATGACGCAGCCATGAGAAAGTTGACAGTTAAGCATATCTAGTGACAGCCCATCATAGGCTAGCTGGGTGATCTTGCAACTTGTATCATGCCGGAGTTTGATTTTCCCCATAGGGTTTCATTGATCGTGTACTCTTGAGTGTAGCTCGGGCTGAGAAGGTCGCAGCCATGGGAAAGTTGACAGTTAAGCCTATCTAGTGACAGCCCATCATAGGCTAGCTGGGTGATCTTGCAACTTGTATCATGCCGGAGTTTGATTTTCCCCATAGGGTTTCATTGATCGTGTACTCTTGAGTGTAGCTCGGGCTGAGAATGACGCAGCCATGGGAAAGTTGACAGTTAAGCATATCTAGTGACAGCCCATCATAGGCTAGCTGGGTGATCTTGCAACTTGTATCATGCCGGAGTTTGATCTTCCCCATAGGGTTTCATTGATCGTGTACTCTTGAGTGTAGCTCGGGCTGAGAAGGTCGCAGCCATGGGAAAGTTGACAGTTAAGCCTATCTAGTGACAGCCCATCATAGGCTAGCTGGGTGATCTTGCAACTTGTATCATGCCGGAGTTTGATTTTCCCCATAGGGTTTCATTGATCGTGTACTCTTTAGTGTAACTCGGGCTGAGAAGGTCGCAGCCATGGGAAAGTTGACAGTTAAGCCTATCTAGTGACAGCCCATTATAGGCTAGCTGGGTGATCTTGCAACTTGTATCATGCCGGAGTTTGATTTTCCCCATAGGGTTTCATTGATCGCTTACTCGGCAACTTGTATCAAGCAGGAGTTTTATTTTCCCCATAGCGCTTCATTGATCGTGTACTCTTGAGTGTAGCTCGGGCTGAGAATGACGCAGCCATGGGAAAGTTGACAGTTAAGCATATCTAGTGACAGCCCATCATAGGCTAGCTGGGTGATCTTGCAACTTGTATCATGCCGGAGTTTGATTTTCCCCATAGGGTTTCATTGATCGTGTACTCTTGAGTGTAGCTCGGGCTGAGAAGGTCGCAGCCATGGGAAAGTTGACAGTTAAGCCTATCTAGTGACAGCCCATCATAGGCTAGCTGGGTGATCTTGCAACTTGTATCATGCCGGAGTTTGATTTTCCCCATAGGGTTTCATTGATCGTTCACTCGGCAACTTGTATCAAGCAGGAGTTCTATTTTCCCCATAGCGCTTCATTAATCGTGTACTCTTGAGTGTAGCTCGGGCTGAGAAGGTCGCAGCCATAGGAAAGTTGACAGTTAAGCCTATCTAGTGACAGCCCATCATAGGCTAGCTGGGTAATCTTGCAACTTGTATTATGCCGGAGTTTGATTTTCCCCATAGAGTTTCATTGATCGTGTAGTCTTGAGTGTAGCTCGGGCTGAGAAGGTCGCAGCCATGGGAAAGTTGACAGTTAAGCCTATCTAGTGACAGCCCATCATAGGCTAGCTGGGTGATCTTGCAACTTGTATCATGCCGGAGTTTGATTTTCCCCATAGGGTTTCATTGATCGTTTACTTGGCAACTTGTATCAAGCAGGAGTTCTATTTTCCCCATAGCGCTTCATTGATCGTGTACTCTTGAGTGTAGCTCGGGCTGAGAATAACGCAGCCATGGGAAAGTTGACAGTTAAGCCTATCTAGAGACAGCCCATCATAGGCTAGCTGGGTGATCTTGCAACTTGTATCATGCCGGAGTATGATTTTCCCCATAGGGTTTCATTGATCGCTTACTCGGCAACTTGTATCAAGCAGGAGTTCTATTTTCCCCTTAGCGCTTCATTGATCGTGTACTCTTGAGTGTAGCTCGGGCTGAGAAGGTCGCAGCCATGGGAAAGTTGACAGTTAAGCCTATCTAGTGACAGCCCATCATAGGCTAGCTGGGTGATCTTGCAACTTGTATCATGCCGGAGTTTGATTTTCCCCATATGGTTTCATTGATCGCTTACTCGGCAACTTGTATCAAGCAGGAGTTCTATTTTCCCCATAGCGCTTCATTGATCGTGTACTCTTGAGTGTAGCTCGGGCTGAGAAGGTCGCAGCCATGGGAAAGTTGACAGTTAAGCCTATCTAGTGACAGCCCATCATAGGCAAGCTGGGTGATCTTGCAACTTGTATCATGCCGGAGTTTGATTTTCCCCATAGGGTTTCATTGATCGTTCACTCGGCAACTTGTATCAAGCAGGAGTTCTATTTTCCCCATAGCGCTTCATTGATCGTGTACTCTTGAGTGTAGCTCGGGCTGAGAAGGTCGCAGCCATGGGAAAGTTGATAGTTAAGCCTATCTAGTGACAGCCCATCATAGGCTAGCTGGGTGATCTTGCAACTTGTATTATGCCGGAGTTTGATTTTCCCCATAGGGTTTCATTGATCGTTCACTCGGCAACTTGTATCAAGCAGAAGTTCTATTTTCCCCTTAGCGCTTCATTGATCGTGTACTCTTGAGTGTAGCTCGGGCTGAGAATGACGCAGCCATGAGAAAGTTGACAGTTAAGCATATCTAGTGACAGCCCATCATAGGCTAGCTGGGTGATCTTGCAACTTGTATCATGCCGGAGTTTGATTTTCCCCATAGGGTTTCATTGATCGTGTACTCTTGAGTGTAGCTCGGGCTGAGAAGGTCGCAGCCATGGGAAAGTTGACAGTTAAGCCTATCTAGTGACAGCCCATCATAGGCTAGCTGGGTGATCTTGCAACTTGTATCATGCCGGAGTTTGATTTTCCCCATAGGGTTTCATTGATCGTGTACTCTTGAGTGTAGCTCGGGCTGAGAATGACGCAGCCATGGGAAAGTTGACAGTTAAGCATATCTAGTGACAGCCCATCATAGGCTAGCTGGGTGATCTTGCAACTTGTATCATGCCGGAGTTTGATCTTCCCCATAGGGTTTCATTGATCGTGTACTCTTGAGTGTAGCTCGGGCTGAGAAGGTCGCAGCCATGGGAAAGTTGACAGTTAAGCCTATCTAGTGACAGCCCATCATAGGCTAGCTGGGTGATCTTGCAACTTGTATCATGCCGGAGTTTGATTTTCCCCATAGGGTTTCATTGATCGTGTACTCTTTAGTGTAACTCGGGCTGAGAAGGTCGCAGCCATGGGAAAGTTGACAGTTAAGCCTATCTAGTGACAGCCCATTATAGGCTAGCTGGGTGATCTTGCAACTTGTATCATGCCGGAGTTTGATTTTCCCCATAGGGTTTCATTGATCGCTTACTCGGCAACTTGTATCAAGCAGGAGTTTTATTTTCCCCATAGCGCTTCATTGATCGTGTACTCTTGAGTGTAGCTCGGGCTGAGAATGACGCAGCCATGGGAAAGTTGACAGTTAAGCATATCTAGTGACAGCCCATCATAGGCTAGCTGGGTGATCTTGCAACTTGTATCATGCCGGAGTTTGATTTTCCCCATAGGGTTTCATTGATCGTGTACTCTTGAGTGTAGCTCGGGCTGAGAAGGTCGCAGCCATGGGAAAGTTGACAGTTAAGCCTATCTAGTGACAGCCCATCATAGGCTAGCTGGGTGATCTTGCAACTTGTATCATGCCGGAGTTTGATTTTCCCCATAGGGTTTCATTGATCGTTCACTCGGCAACTTGTATCAAGCAGGAGTTCTATTTTCCCCATAGCGCTTCATTAATCGTGTACTCTTGAGTGTAGCTCGGGCTGAGAAGGTCGCAGCCATAGGAAAGTTGACAGTTAAGCCTATCTAGTGACAGCCCATCATAGGCTAGCTGGGTAATCTTGCAACTTGTATTATGCCGGAGTTTGATTTTCCCCATAGAGTTTCATTGATCGTGTAGTCTTGAGTGTAGCTCGGGCTGAGAAGGTCGCAGCCATGGGAAAGTTGACAGTTAAGCCTATCTAGTGACAGCCCATCATAGGCTAGCTGGGTGATCTTGCAACTTGTATCATGCCGGAGTTTGATTTTCCCCATAGGGTTTCATTGATCGTTTACTTGGCAACTTGTATCAAGCAGGAGTTCTATTTTCCCCATAGCGCTTCATTGATCGTGTACTCTTGAGTGTAGCTCGGGCTGAGAATAACGCAGCCATGGGAAAGTTGACAGTTAAGCCTATCTAGAGACAGCCCATCATAGGCTAGCTGGGTGATCTTGCAACTTGTATCATGCCGGAGTATGATTTTCCCCATAGGGTTTCATTGATCGCTTACTCGGCAACTTGTATCAAGCAGGAGTTCTATTTTCCCCTTAGCGCTTCATTGATCGTGTACTCTTGAGTGTAGCTCGGGCTGAGAAGGTCGCAGCCATGGGAAAGTTGACAGTTAAGCCTATCTAGTGACAGCCCATCATAGGCTAGCTGGGTGATCTTGCAACTTGTATCATGCCGGAGTTTGATTTTCCCCATATGGTTTCATTGATCGCTTACTCGGCAACTTGTATCAAGCAGGAGTTCTATTTTCCCCATAGCGCTTCATTGATCGTGTACTCTTGAGTGTAGCTCGGGCTGAGAAGGTCGCAGCCATGGGAAAGTTGACAGTTAAGCCTATCTAGTGACAGCCCATCATAGGCAAGCTGGGTGATCTTGCAACTTGTATCATGCCGGAGTTTGATTTTCCCCATAGGGTTTCATTGATCGTTCACTCGGCAACTTGTATCAAGCAGGAGTTCTATTTTCCCCATAGCGCTTCATTGATCGTGTACTCTTGAGTGTAGCTCGGGCTGAGAAGGTCGCAGCCATGGGAAAGTTGATAGTTAAGCCTATCTAGTGACAGCCCATCATAGGCTAGCTGGGTGATCTTGCAACTTGTATCATGCCGGAGTTTGATTTTCCCCATAGAGTTTCATTGATCGTGTACTCTTGAGTGTAGCTCGGTCTGAGAAGGTCGCAGCCATGGGAAAGTTGACAGTTAAGCCTATCTAGTGCCAGCCCATCATAGGCTAGCTGGGTGATCTTGCAACTTGTATCATGCCGGAGTTTGATTTTCCCCATAGGGTTTCATTGATCGTGTACTCTTGAGTGTAGCTCGGGCTGAGAAGGTCGCAGCCATGGGAAAGTTGACAGTTAAGCCTATCTAGTGACAGCCCATCATAGGCTAGCTGGGTGATCTTGCAACTTGTATTATGCCGGAGTTTGATTTTCCCCATAGGGTTTCATTGATCGTTCACTCGGCAACTTGTATCAAGCAGGAGTTCTATTTTCCCCATAGCGCTTCATTGATCGTGTACTCTTGAGTGTAGCTCGGGCTGAGAAGGTCGCAGCCATGGGAAAGTTGATAGTTAAGCCTATCTAGTGACAGCCCATCATAGGCTAGCTGTGTGATCTTGCAACTTGTATCATGCCGGAGTTTGATTTTCCCCATAGAGTTTCATTGATCGTGTACTCTTGAGTGTAGCTCGGGCTGAGAAGGTCGCAGCCATGGGAAAGTTGACAGTTAAGCCTATCTAGTGACAGCCCATCATAGGCTAGCTGGGTGATCTTGCAACTTGTATCACGCCGGAGTTTGATTTTCCCCATAGGGTTTCATTGATCGTGTACTTTTGAGTGTAGCTCGGGCTGAGAAGGTCGCAGCCATGGGAAAGTTGACAGTTAAGCCTATCTAGTGACAGCCCATCATAGGCTAGCTGGGTGATCTTGCAACTTGTATCATGCCGGAGTTTGATTTTCCCCTTAGCGCTTCATTGATCGTGTACTCTTGAGTGTAGCTCGGGCTCAGAATGACGCAGCCATGGGAAAGTTGACAGTTAAGCCTATCTAGTGACAGCCCATCATAGGCTAGCTGGGTGAGCTTGCAACTTGTATCATGCCGGAGTTTGATTTTCCCCATAGGGTATTATTGATCGTGTACTCTTGAGTGTAGCTCGGGCTGAGAATGACGCAGCCATGGGAAAGTTGACAGTTAAGCATATCTAGTGACAGCCCATCATAGGCTAGCTGGGTGATCTTGCAACTTGTATCATGCCGGAGTTTGATCTTCCCCATAGGGTTTCATTGATCGTGTACTCTTGAGTGTAGCTCGGGCTGAGAAGGTCGCAGCCATGGGAAAGTTGACAGTTAAGCCTATCTAGTGACAGCCCATCATAGGCTAGCTGGGTGATCTTGCAACTTGTATCATGCCGGAGTTTGATTTTCCCCATAGGGTTTCATTGATCGTGTACTCTTTAGTGTAACTCGGGCTGAGAAGGTCGCAGCCATGGGAAAGTTGACAGTTAAGCCTATCTAGTGACAGCCCATTATAGGCTAGCTGGGTGATCTTGCAACTTGTATCATGCCGGAGTTTGATTTTCCCCATAGGGTTTCATTGATCGCTTACTCGGCAACTTGTATCAAGCAGGAGTTCTATTTTCCCCATAGCGCTTCATTGATCGTGTACTCTTGAGTGTAGCTCGGGCTGAGAATGACGCAGCCATGGGAAAGTTGACAGTTAAGCATATCTAGTGACAGCCCATCATAGGCTAGCTGGGTGATCTTGCAACTTGTATCATGCCGGAGTTTGATTTTCCCCATAGGGTTTCATTGATCGCGTACTCTTGAGTGTAGCTCGGGCTGAGAAGGTCGCAGCCATGGGAAAGTTGACAGTTAAGCCTATCTAGTGACAGCCCATCATAGGCTAGCTGGGTGATCTTGCAACTTGTATCATGCCGGAGTTTGATTTTCCCCATAGGGTTTCATTGATCGTTCACTCGGCAACTTGTATCAAGCAGGAGTTCTATTTTCCCCATAGCGCTTCATTAATCGTGTACTCTTGAGTGTAGCTCGGGCTGAGAAGGTCGCAGCCATAGGAAAGTTGACAGTTAAGCCTATCTAGTGACAGCCCATCATAGGCTAGCTGGGTAATCTTGCAACTTGTATTATGCCGGAGTTTGATTTTCCCCATAGAGTTTCATTGATCGTGTAGTCTTGAGTGTAGCTCGGGCTGAGAAGGTCGCAGCCATGGGAAAGTTGACAGTTAAGCCTATCTAGTGACAGCCCATCATAGGCTAGCTGGGTGATCTTGCAACTTGTATCATGCCGGAGTTTGATTTTCCCCATAGGGTTTCATTGATCGTTTACTTGGCAACTTGTATCAAGCAGGAGTTCTATTTTCCCCATAGCGCTTCATTGATCGTGTACTCTTGAGTGTAGCTCGGGCTGAGAATAACGCAGCCATGGGAAAGTTGACAGTTAAGCCTATCTAGAGACAGCCCATCATAGGCTAGCTGGGTGATCTTGCAACTTGTATCATGCCGGAGTATGATTTTCCCCATAGGGTTTCATTGATCGCTTACTCGGCAACTTGTATCAAGCAGGAGTTCTATTTTCCCCTTAGCGCTTCATTGATCGTGTACTCTTGAGTGTAGCTCGGGCTGAGAAGGTCGCAGCCATGGGAAAGTTGACAGTTAAGCCTATCTAGTGACAGCCCATCATAGGCTAGCTGGGTGATCTTGCAACTTGTATCATGCCGGAGTTTGATTTTCCCCATATGGTTTCATTGATCGCTTACTCGGCAACTTGTATCAAGCAGGAGTTCTATTTTCCCCATAGCGCTTCATTGATCGTGTACTCTTGAGTGTAGCTCGGGCTGAGAAGGTCGCAGCCATGGGAAAGTTGACAGTTAAGCCTATCTAGTGACAGCCCATCATAGGCAAGCTGGGTGATCTTGCAACTTGTATCATGCCGGAGTTTGATTTTCCCCATAGGGTTTCATTGATCGTTCACTCGGCAACTTGTATCAAGCAGGAGTTCTATTTTCCCCATAGCGCTTCATTGATCGTGTACTCTTGAGTGTAGCTCGGGCTGAGAAGGTCGCAGCCATGGGAAAGTTGATAGTTAAGCCTATCTAGTGACAGCCCATCATAGGCTAGCTGGGTGATCTTGCAACTTGTATCATGCCGGAGTTTGATTTTCCCCATAGAGTTTCATTGATCGTGTACTCTTGAGTGTAGCTCGGTCTGAGAAGGTCGCAGCCATGGGAAAGTTGACAGTTAAGCCTATCTAGTGCCAGCCCATCATAGGCTAGCTGGGTGATCTTGCAACTTGTATCATGCCGGAGTTTGATTTTCCCCATAGGGTTTCATTGATCGTGTACTCTTGAGTGTAGCTCGGGCTGAGAAGGTCGCAGCCATGGGAAAGTTGACAGTTAAGCCTATCTAGTGACAGCCCATCATAGGCTAGCTGGGTGATCTTGCAACTTGTATTATGCCGGAGTTTGATTTTCCCCATAGAGTTTCATTGATCGTGTACTCTTGAGTGTAGCTCGGGCTGAGAAGGTCGCAGCCATGGGAAAGTTGACAGTTAAGCCTATCTAGTGACAGCCCATCATAGGCTAGCTGGGTGATCTTGCAACTTGTATCATGCCGGAGTTTGATTTTCCCCATAGGGTTTCATTGATCGTGTACTTTTGAGTGTAGCTCGGGCTGAGAAGGTCGCAGCCATGGGAAAGTTGACAGTTAAGCCTATCTAGTGACAGCCCATCATAGGCTAGCTGGGTGATCTTGCAACTTGTATCATGCCGGAGTTTGATTTTCCCCTTAGCGCTTCATTGATCGTGTACTCTTGAGTGTAGCTCGGGCTCAGAATGACGCAGCCATGGGAAAGTTGACAGTTACACTCGGCAACTTGTATCAAGCAGGAGTTCTATTTTCCCCATAGCGCTTCATTGATCGTGTACTCTTGAGTGTAGCTCGGGCTGAGAAGGTCGCAGCCATGGGAAAGTTGATAGTTAAGCCTATCTAGTGACAGCCCATCATAGGCTAGCTGGGTGATCTTGCAACTTGTATCATGCCGGAGTTTGATTTTCCCCATAGAGTTTCATTGATCGTGTACTCTTGAGTGTAGCTCGGGCTGAGAAGGTCGCAGCCATGGGAAAGTTGACAGTTAAGCCTATCTAGTGACAGCCCATCATAGGCTAGCTGGGTGATCTTGCAACTTGTATCATGCCGGAGTTTGATTTTCCCCATAGGGTTTCATTGATCGTGTACTTTTGAGTGTAGCTCGGGCTGAGAAGGTCGCAGCCATGGGAAAGTTGACAGTTAAGCCTATCTAGTGACAGCCCATCATAGGCTAGCTGGGTGATCTTGCAACTTGTATCATGCCGGAGTTTGATTTTCCCCTTAGCGCTTCATTGATCGTGTACTCTTGAGTGTAGCTCGGGCTCAGAATGACGCAGCCATGGGAAAGTTGACAGTTAAGCCTATCTAGTGACAGCCCATCATAGGCTAGCTGGGTGAGCTTGCAACTTGTATCATGCCGGAGTTTGATTTTCCCCATAGGGTATTATTGATCGTGTACTCTTGAGTGTAGCTCGGGCTGAGAAGGTCGCAGCCATGGGAAAGTTGACAGTTAAGCCTATCTAGTGACAGCCCATCATAGGCTAGCTGGGTGATCTTGCAACTTGTATCATGCCGGAGTTTGATTTTCCCCATAGGGTTTCATTGATCGCTTACTCGGCAACTTGTATCAAGCAGGAGTTCTATTTTCCCCATAGCGCTTCATTGATCGTGTACTCTTGAGTGTAGCTCGGGCTGAGAATGACGCAGCCATGGTTAAGTTGACAGTTAAGCATATCTAGTGACAGCCCATCATAGGCTAGCTGGGTGATCTTGCAACTTGTATCATGCCGGAGTTTGATTTTCCCCATAGGGTTTCATTGATCGTGTACTCTTGAGTCTAGCTCGGGCTGAGAAGGTCGCAGCCATGGGAAAGTTGACAGTTAAGCCTATCTAGTAACAGCCCATCATAGGCTAGCTGGGTGATCTTGCAACTTGTATCATCCCGGAGTTTGATTTTCCCCATAGGGTTTCATTGATCGTTCACTCGGCAACTTGTATCAAGCAGGAGTTCTATTTTCCCCATAGCGCTACATTGATCGTGTACTCTTGAGTGTAGCTCGGGCTGAGAATGACGCAGCCATGGGAAAGTTGACAGTTAAGCATATCTAGTGACAGCCCATCATAGGCTAGCTGGGTGATCTTGCAACTTGTATCATGCCGGAGTTTGATTTTCCCCATAGGGTTTCATTGATCGTGTACTCGGTAACTTGTATCAAGCAGAAGTTCTATTTTCCCCTTAGCGCTTCATTGATCGTGTACTCTTGAGTGTAGCTCGGGCTGAGAATGACGCAGCCATGGGAAAGTTGACAGTTAAGCATATCTAGTGACAGCCCATCATAGGCTAGCTGGGTGATCTTGCAACTTGTATCATGCCGGAGTTTGATTTTCCCCATAGGGTTTCATTGATCGTGTACTCTTGAGTGTAGCTCGGGCTGAGAATGACGCAGCCATGGGACAGTTGACAGTTAAGCATATCTAGTGACAGCCCATCATATGCTAGCTGGGTGATCTTGCATTTTGTATCATGCCGGAGTTTGATTTTCCCCATAGGGTTTCATTGATCGTGTACTCTTGAGTCTAGCTCGGGCTGAGAAGGTCGCAGCCATGGGAAAGTTGACAGTTAAGCCTATCTAGTAACAGCCCATCATAGGCTAGCTGGGTGATCTTGCAACTTGTATCATGCCGGAGTTTGATTTTCCCCATAGGGTTTCATTGATCGTTCACTCGGCAACTTGTATCAAGCAGGAGTTCTATTTTCCCCATAGCGCTACATTGATCGTGTACTCTTGAGTGTAGCTCGGGCTGAGAATGACGCAGCCATGGGAAAGTTGACAGTTAAGCATATCTAGTGACAGCCCATCATAGGCTAGCTGGGTGATCTTGCAACTTGTATCATGCCGGAGTTTGATTTTCCCCATAGGGTTTCATTGATCGTTCACTCGGCAACTTGTATCAAGCAGTAGTTCTATTTTCCCCATAGCGCTTCATTGATCGTGTACTCTTGAGTGTAGCTCGGGCTGAGAAGGTCGCAGCCATGGGAAAGTTGACAGTTAAGCCTATCTAGTGACAGCCCATCATAGGCTAGCTGGGTGATCTTGCAACTTGTATCATGCCGGAGTTTGATTTTCCCCATAGAATTTCATTGATCGTGTACTCTTGAGTGTAGCTCGGGCTGAGAAGGTCGCAGCCATGGGAAAGTTGACAGTTAAGCCTATCTAGTGACAGCCCATCATAGGCTAGCTGGGTGATCTTGCAACTTGTATCATGCCGGAGTTTGATTTTCCCCATAGGGTTTCATTGATCGTTCAGTCGGCAACTTGTATCAAGCAGGAGTTCTATTTTCCCCATAGCGCTACATTGATCGTGTACTCTTGAGTGTAGCTCGGGCTGAGAATGACGCAGCCATGGGAAAGTTGACAGTTAAGCATATCTAGTGACAGCCCATCATAGGCTAGCTGGGTGATCTTGCAACTTGTATCATGCCGGAGTTTGATTTTCCCCATGGGGTTTCATTGATCGTTCACTCGGCAACTTGTATCAAGCAGGAGTTCTATTTTCCCCATAGCGCTACATTGATCGTGTACTCTTGAGTGTAGCTCGGGCTGAGAATGACGCAGCCATGGGAAAGTTGACAGTTAAGCATATCTAGTGACAGCCCATCATAGGCTAGCTGGGTGATCTTGCAGCTTGTATCATGCCGGAGTTTGATTTTCCCCATAGGGTTTCATTGATCGTGTACTCTTGAGTCTAGCTCGGGCTGAGAAGGTCGCAGCCATGGGAAAGTTGACAGTTAAGCCTATCTAGTAACAGCCCATCATAGGCTAGCTGGGTGATCTTGCAACTTGTATCATGCCGGAGTTTGATTTTCCCCATAGGGTTTCATTGATCGTGTACTCTTGAGTGTAGCTCGGGCTGAGAAGGTCGCAGCCATGGGAAAGTTGACAGATAAGCCTATCCAGTGACAGCCCATCATAGGCTAGCTGGGTGATCTTGCAACTTGTATCATGCCGGAGTTTGATTTTCCCCATAGGGTTTCATTGATCGCTTACTCGGCAACTTGTATCAAGCAGGAGTTCTATTTTCCCCTTAGCGCTTCTTTGATCGTGTACTCTTGAGTGTAGCTCGGGCTGAGAAGGTCGCAGCCATGGGAAAGTTGACAGTTAAGCCTATCTAGTGACAGCCCATCATAGGCTAGCTGGGTGATCTTGCAACTTGTATCATGCCGGAGTTTGATTTTCCCCATAGAATTTCATTGATCGTGTACTCTTGAGTGTACCTCAGGCTGAGAAGGTCGCAGCCATGGGAAAGTTGACAGTTAAGCCTATCTAGTGACAGCCCATCATAGGCTAGCTGGGTGATCTTGCAACTTGTATCATGCCGGAGTTTGATTTTCCCCATAGGGTTTCATTGATCGTTCACTCGGCAACTTGTATCAAGCAGGAGTTCTATTTTCCCCATAGCGCTACATTGATCGTGTACTCTTGAGTGTAGCTCGGGCTGAGAATGACGCAGCCATGGGAAAGTTGACAGTTAAGCATATCTAGTGACAGCCCATCATAGGCTAGCTGGGTGATCTTGCAACTTGTATCATGCCGGAGTTTGATTTTCCCCATAGAATTTCATTGATCGTGTACTCTTGAGTGTAGCTCGGGCTGAGAAGGTCGCAGCCATGGGAAAGTTGACAGTTAAGCCTATCTAGTGACAGCCCATCATAGGCTAGCTGGGTGATCTTGCAACTTGTATCATGCCGGAGTTTGATTTTCCCCATGGGGTTTCATTGAACGTTCACTCGGCAACTTGTATCAAGCAGGAGTTCTATTTTCCCCATAGCGCTACATTGATCGTGTACTCTTGAGTGTAGCTCGGTCTGAGAAGGTCGCAGCCATGGGAAAGTTGACAGTTAAGCCTATCTAGTGACAGCCCATCATAGGCTAGCTGGGTGATCTTGCAACTTGTATCATGCCGGAGTTTGATTTTCCCCATAGGGTTTCATTGATCGTGTACTCTTGAGTGTAGCTCGGGCTGAGAAGGTCGCAGCCATGGGAAAGTTGACAGTTAAGCCTATCTAGTGACAGCCCATCATAGGCTAGCTGGGTGATCTTGCAACTTGTATCATGCCGGAGTTTGATTTTCCCCATAGGGTTTCATTGATCGTTTACTTGGCAACTTGTATCAAGCAGGAGTTCTATTTTCCCCATAGCGCTTCATTGACCGTGTACTCTTGAGTGTAGCTCGGGCTGAGAATGACGCAGCCATGGGAAAGTTGACAGTTAAGCCTATCTAGTGACAGCCCATCATAGGCTAGCTGGGTGATCTTGCAACTTGTATCATGCCGGAGTTTGATTTTCCCCATAGGGTTTCATTGATCGCTTACTCGGCAACTTGTATCAAGCAGGAGTTCTATTTTCCCCTTAGCGCTTCATTGATCGTGTACTCTTGAGTGTAGCTCGGGCTCAGAATGACGCAGCCATGGGAAAGTTGACAGTTAAGCCTATCTAGTGACAGCCCATCATAGGCTAGCTGGGTGAGCTTGCAACTTGTATCATGCCGGAGTTTGATTTTCCCCATAGGGTATCATTGATCGTGTACTCTTGAGTGTAGCTCGGGCTGAGAAGGTCGCAGCCATGGGAAAGTTGACAGTTAAGCCTATCTAGTGACAGCCCATCATAGGCTAGCTGGGTGATCTTGCAACTTGTATCATGCCGGAGTTTGATTTTCCCCATAGGGTTTCATTGATCGCTTACTCGGCAACTTGTATCAAGCAGGAGTTCTATTTTCCCCATAGCGCTTCATTGATCGTGTACTCTTGAGTGTAGCTCGGGCTGAGAATGACGCAGCCATGGGAAAATTGACAGTTAAGCATATCTAGTGACAGCCCATCTTAGGCTAGCTGGGTGATCTTGCAACTTGTATCATGCCGGAGTTTGATTTTCCCCATAGGGTTTCATTGATCGTGTACTCTTGAGTGTAGCTCGGGCTGAGAAGGTCGCAGCCATGGGAAAGTTGACAGTTAAGCCTATCTAGTGACAGCCCATCATAGGCTAGCTGGGTGATCTTGCAACTTGTATCATGCCGGAGTTTGATTTTCCCCATAGGGTTTCATTGATCGTTCACTCGGCAACTTGTATCAAGCAGGAGTTCTATTTTCCCCATAGCGCTTCATTGATCGTGTACTCTTGAGTGTAGCTCGGGCTGAGAAGGTCGCAGCCATGGGAAAGTTGATAGTTAAGCCTATCTAGTGACAGCCCATCATAGGCTAGCTGGGTGATTTTGCAACTTGTATCATGCCGGAGTTTGATTTTCCCCATAGAGTTTCATTGATCGTGTACTCTTGAGTGTAGCTCGGTCTGAGAAGGTCGCAGCCATGGGAAAGTTGACAGTTAAGCCTATCTAGTGACAGCCCATCATAGGCTAGCTGGGTGATCTTGCAACTTGTATCATGCCGGAGTTTGATTTTCCCCATAGGGTTTCATTGATCGTGTACTTTTGAGTGTAGCTCGGGCTGAGAAGGTCGCAGCCATGGGAAAGTTGACAGTTAAGCCTATCTAGTGACAGCCCATCATAGGCTAGCTGGGTGATCTTGCAACTTGTATCATGCCGGAGTTTGATTTTCCCCTTAGCGCTTCATTGATCGTGTACTCTTGAGTGTAGCTCGGGCTCAGAATGACGCAGCCATGGGAAAGTTGACAGTTAAGCCTATCTAGTGACAGCCCATCATAGGCTAGCTGGGTGAGCTTGCAACTTGTATCATGCCGGAGTTTGATTTTCCCCATAGGGTATTATTGATCGTGTACTCTTGAGTGTAGCTCAGGCTGAGAAGGTCGCAGCCATGGGAAAGTTAACAGTTAAGCCTATCTAGTGACAGCCCATCATAGGCTAGCTGGGTGATCTTGCAACTTGTATCTTGCCGGAGTTTGATTTTCCCCTTAGCGCTTCATTGATCGTGTACTCTTGAGTGTAGCTCGGGCTCAGAATGACGCAGCCATGGGAAAGTTGACAGTTAAGCCTATCTAGTGACAGCCCATCATAGGCTAGCTGGGTGATCTTGCAACTTGTATCATGCCGGAGTTTGATTTTCCCCATAGGGTTTCATTGATCGCTTACTCGGCAACTTGTATCAAGCAGGAGTTCTATTTTCCCCATAGCGCTTCATTGATCGTGTAATCTTGAGTGTAGCTCGGGCTGAGAATGACGCAGCCATGGGAAAATTGACAGTTAAGCATATCTAGTGACAGCCCATCTTAGGCTAGCTGGGTGATCTTGCAACTTGTATCATGCCGGAGTTTGATTTTCCCCATAGGTTTTCATTGATCGTGTACTCTTGAGTGTAGCTCGGGCTGAGAAGGTCGCAGCCATGGGAAAGTTGACAGTTAAGCCTATCTAGTGACAGCCCATCATAGGCTAGCTGGGTGATCTTGCAACTTGTATCATGCCGGAGTTTGATTTTCCCCATAGGGTTTCATTGATCGCTTACTCGGCAACTTGTATCAAGCAGGAGTTCTATTTTCCCCTTAGCGCTTCATTGATCGTGTACTCTTGATTGTAGCTCGGGCTGAGAAGGTCGCAGCCATGGGAAAGTTGACAGTTAAGCCTATCTAGTGACAGCCCATCATAGGCTAGCTGGGTGATCTTGCAACTTGTATCATGCCGGAGTTTGATTTTCCCCATAGGGTTTAATTGATCGTTTACTCGGCAACTTGTATCAAGCAGGAGTTCTATTTTCCCCATAGCGCTTCATTGATCGTGTACTCTTGAGTGTAGCTCGGGCTGAGAATGACGCAGCCATGGGAAAGTTGACAGTTAAGCATATCTAGTGACAGCCCATCATAGGCTAGCTGGGTGATCTTGCAACTTGTATCATGCCGGAGTTTAAACTGGGCTGTTTAGAGGCTCCCTCCATCATGAATTGGTCCAAACTGGGGTTTTAGAGTCTCCCTCCACCATGAATTGGTCCAAAATGGGTTTTTTAGAGACTCCCTCCACCATGAATTTGCCCAAACTGGGCTGGTTAGAGGCTCCCTCCACCATTAATTGGCCCAAACTGGGCTGTTTAGAGGCTCCCTCCATCATGAATTGGTCCAAACTGGGCTGGTTAGAGGCTCCCTCCACCATGAATTGGTCCAAACTGGGTTTTTTAGAGGCTCCCTCCACCATGAATTGGTCCAAACTGGGCTGGTTAGAGGCTCCCTCAACCATGAATTGGTCCAAACTGGGTTTTTTATAGGCTCCCTCCACCATGAATTGGTCCAAACTGGGCTGGTTAGAGGCTCCCTCCACCATGAATTGGTCCAAACTGGGCTTGTTAGAGGCTCCCTCCACCATGAATTCGTCCAAACTGGGGTTTTTAGAGGCTCCCTCCACCATGAATTGGTCCAAACTGGGGTTTTTAGAGGCTCCCTCCACCATGAATTTGCCCAAACTCTGCTGGTTAGAGGCTCAATCCACCCTGATTTTCAAAACAAATGTTGGTGCCAACCTCAACTTACTACAAGGGCCAAATTCACTGCTGGTGACAAGCTCTCCTCACTGCAAGTGCCAAATACACATGTTTCAAGGTGTTTTCCTACTGTCAGAGAGGTGGTATTGAGTGTGTAAAGTGTGTAGTTGTTAGGCTGTGATGTTGGGGTAATAGAGGGTCTTTGGTGTGTTAGATGCCCCCAGACATGCTTCCCCTGCTGTCCCAGTGTCATTCCAGAGGTGTTGGCATCATTTCCTGGGGTGTCATAGTGGACTTGGTGACCCTCCAGACACGGATTTGGGTTTCCCCCTTAACGAGTATCTGTTCCCCATAGACTATAATGGGGTTCGAAACCCGTTCGAACACACGAACATTGAGCGGCTGTTCGAATCGAATTTCGAACCTCGAACATTTTAGTGTTCGCTCATCTCTAATCATTATATGTCTTTGGTTCAACACAAAATGTAAATTAAACTGATATTCAACTGGCTATTAATGCTCTAGGAGCAACAATTATGGCTCCAAGTGTATTTTGTTTTCCTCCTCAGGAGAGCCTGTAGTATATCTAATAAGAAGGTGTGAGCTGGGAGAGGGATTTTGTTAAAATACTATCCACTGGGGCTTGTGAGAAAAGGTCTGGTGATTTCCCCATTGTTTTTTATGAAGGGGTGGAACAGTAGCCAGAAGGAGTGGAGCCAAATCATAAATGGCCAACCCTCTCACCTCCCAGGAAGGGTATGGGATGCCGTCTGAGTTACATGCAGCTCGGCTGATATCGGGGAAGCGGAGCTGTAAAAAGTGCGCATGCGTGGGTACGACACGTCGGGCATGCATGCGCATCTCTTGATATCGGCACTCCGATGTGAAAGAGGCGAAATGAGATGTCGCGGTCCCGCGATATGTCATCATTAAGCGCCGAATTGGCGCGAAATTCGCGAGTACGCTGCTGAGGGGCTCACTGTCTGTGAAAAGGTAGGCGGAGCTGGAGAGGCCTTTTAAAGAGAGCAGGTAGCGTTCATTTCTTTGCTATTATAGTCATCATTGGTAGTCATGTTAGTTGGCTCTGTGTAGCTAAAACTAGTCTCACCACTGTGGGCAGGCATGGTAGTACTTGGACACTTCTAAGCACTGTTAAGGTCCCCTGATGACTGGCGCAAGACGGTGCCAAGAAACGCGTAGGGACTAGGGAATTTTTATTAAAACCAGGGCTGTACAGGGGCAGATGTGGACTGCCCTTGTCAGGGGAGGAGTCTTTGGGGTCTTGAGGGTCTATTGTAGACTTTAATGTAGGGAGAACATTCCCGCTGTACCCTCGATCCTGTCATCTCTCCTGCCTGCTATACGGACCTGGTAAGACCGTTTCATTTTATATCTTTGACTGACGGTTGTAATATTGCAACATGGGTGAGAATTGATCACTCCCTTGTGAGTGTTATTTTCTTGACTACTTTATGTTTCTTAAACAGGAACTTATATACTGTGGTAAGGGATCATTTTAAAAAGTTATATAAATAAACGTTATGTTTTAATTATGGGCATCAGTGCTTAGCTACTGTATACTTATTTCTTACCTGCTCTCCCGTTCTCATTCCCTTCCTCTCCTTTCTTTATTAAACTGTTTTAGGGTGCATTCACACTACGTATACGGCGTATAAAGCAGTTCCCATTGCTTTCTATGGGAGCCGGCATACGAGCGCTCCCCATAGAAATGAATGGGCTGCTTTTTTCACTACGAGCAGTCCCATTGAAGTGAATGGGAAGTGCCCATGTGTACGGCTCGGCATGAGCAGAGCTAGCCGTACACGCCAGCACATACCATTCACTTCAATGGGACTGCTTGTAGTGAAAAAAGCAGCCCATTCATTTCTATGGGGAGCGCTCGTATGCCGGCTCCCATAGAAATGAATGGGAACTGCTTTATACGCCGCTTATTCTGAACGTGTTTTACGTTCAGAATAAGCTGCCGTGTACGTAGAGTGAATGCACCCTTATATTGTTGTTCTGTGGCTCCGTGCACTTACTGCGTATATCATCACCTGCTTCCCATTACAAAAGAATGCCTACTGGGGGTGGTAGGGCTGAACTGGCACAGAGGTGCAGAAGAAAAAAAATCTCTTTTTTGGCCTAATGCAAAAGAATGGGGCTGAGACTGTAAACGCTGCTTTGGCAATTCACAAGTGAAAAGAGGGGTGAACGAATGCCTACTGGGGGTGGTAGGACTGAATTGGCACAGAGGGGCATAAGAAAAAAATCTCTGCTTGTGGCCTAATTCAAAGAATGGGGCTGAGATTGTAAACGCCGCTTTGGCAAGTTACAAGTGAAAAGAGGGGTGAAAGAATGTGAGTCGCCTTGGTTCGGCCTCTGTGGATTCACGGTGCTAGCAGGCCCGACACCTGGGGCGGCAGCGCCATGAAAAAGGGGTGTTTTAAGTAAAAATGGATTAAAGAAAAATAAGTTTGTCGTGACGCCAGTCACAAGGCTTGAGGTGAAGCTGGGCACTGTAGGCAGGGCCCCTAGGAATAAGTGGTGATACAGTGCCAGATGTTATACCCTCCCCAACCAGAGCAGGTCCCAGGGCCTAATGATATAGCTGAGAAGGGGAGATTTCCAGGAGGAGTAACAGAGGATCGATGAAAGAATACAGTCCAGACAGGGGTTAACCAAACACTTGCAGTTTACTTCTGTAGTCAGCAGGAGATAACAGATTTTACAGGAGGATTCACCTTGCTCCAGTATAGTGAGATACCATACTTCCCTTTTACCACTAGTATAATTCAGCCTTCCACTGCTGCTCAAACTCTCTAATAGATTTCCTCTGGCCATGGGTTCCAGGAGCTCAGAGGTTAAGTACAACCGGGTAGATACCCCTTCTGGACAGCAGGTAACGCAAGTTCTTTGGGATGCTGGATGCACACACTCACCCCATCTCTGTATGTTGCTGAGCCTCCAGGAAGCTTCTATTCACTAGGCCTCAGTCCAGTGAGTTTCTCAATTTTCTAAATGTTTCTGCAGCTCCGTCCCTGCAAGGTCTTTTCTCACCTCTGCAGGTCTCCGGCCTCCTGTTCTGTGCACACCATGCGGTTTGCAGCACACACTGCACCTCCACACACCTCTGCTCTCTCCTGCACTCCCTGACCTGGAACTCAAAGAGAGACCCTCTTCCAGTCTGTAGCTCCACCCCTCTTCCTAAAGAGATAATATGAGCGCACGCGCGCACGCACGCACCATTTCAGGCTTTGAATGAGATCAAAAAGTGCCGGGCGTCCAGACCAGCCCCCTTATATAGGCAAGGGGCGGTCACCAGCAAATAGCCCAGCTGCCCAATCCGAGCGTCCATAGGTCGACACACATGTCGATCAACCAGTCGACCACGCCCGGCTGTTGCAAGGCAGGTTAACCCTTGCAACCCTGGATTGTGCAGAGGAACAGACAGCGATGCACATATCATGGCCACAGTCGCTGACCCACTCTGTGGGGCGCTACAAATGCCTACTGGAGGTGGTAGGGCTGAATTGGCAAAGAGTGGCAGAAGAAAAAAAATCTCTTTTTGTGGCCTAATACAAAAGAATGGGGCTGAGACTGTAAACGCTGCTTTGGCAATTCATAAGTGAAAGGAGGGGTGAAAGAATGCCTACTGGGGGTGGTAGGTCTGAATTGGCAAAATCTCTGCTTGTGGCCAAATGCAAACAATGGGGCTGAGACTGTAAACGCTGCTTTGACAAGTCACAAGTGAAAAGAGGGGTTAATGAATGCCTATTGGGGGTGGTAGGGCTAAATTGGCATAGAGGAGCAGAAGAAAAAAATCTCTGATTGTGGCCTAAAACAAAAGAATGGGGCTGAGACTGTAAATGCTGCTTTGGCAAGTCACAAGTGAAAAGAATGGTGAAAGGACTGCCTACTGGGGGTGGTAGGGCTGAACTGGCACAGAGAGGCAGAAGAAAAAAATCTCTGCTTGTGACCTAATGCAAGAGAATGGGGCTGAGACTGTAAACGCTGCTTTGGCAAGTAACAAGTGAAAAGAGGAGTGAAAGAATGCCTACTGGGGGTGGTAGGACTGAATTTGAACAGAGGGGCAGAAGAAAAAAAAAATCTCTGCTTGTGACCTAATGCAAAAGAATGGGGCTGAGACTGTAAACACTGCTTTGACAAGTCACAAGTGAAAAGAGGGGTGAAAGAATGCCTACTGGGGGTGGTAGGGCTGAATTGGCACAGAGGGGCAGAAGAAACAAATCTCTGCTTGTGGTAAATGCAAAAGAATGGGGCATAAACTTGAAATGCTGGTGCACAAATCTAAGTAGAACTGAAAAGAAAGCATAAACAAGCAGGTTCTATCATGAAGTTACAAGTAGAAGAGTGGCTCAGCAAGTGACAGTTGGGGTTCATTGTGTACACTCTATGCCACCAAAAAGGCTAACTTGGCCTAAAAGGCCTACTTGCACCCCCTCTCCAAACTCACCCAAACCTCAGCTGGGGGAAGCCCCCATTCACCCCAAGGACCACAAGTTCAACTTCTACACCCAATACGTGTAAGGCGCTGAGGGTTCAGAGAGGACAGGGCTGGTTGGCCAGGTACTTATGCAACATGCGCCTATAATTTTTCCTCCTGGTGACAGTAGGTCCCTCAGTGGTGGTTGTTTGGCCGGGGAGGGGGGGGGAGGGGGGCATTATTGTGCCCCGCACCTTGGACAGTGTTCCCCTGGTGGTTGTGGACCGGATGGCAGTTGTTAGCCTCTTTGAGGAAATCTCCTCTCTGCCGCCAGCCAGGGTTGACGGAAACATTTCCATCATATTCTGCGCCAGGTTCTTGTGGCAATCATTTATGTGACTGTTCCTCTCCCTTAGCAGAACGAAAGACGAGATGTTATTTTTATACCGGGGGTCAAGGAATACAAAAATCCAGTATTGGTTGCTCTCCATGATGTGAACAATGCCTTTGTCTCTGGAAAAGCAGCCCAACATGAAGTCTTCCATGTATGCCAGAATGTTACTTGGCATGACTTTGCTGCCCCCACCGGAAGAAGGGTCACTCTCCACTTCCTCCTCTTTCAAATCCCCTTCACACCATCCGCGCTTAAGCACTGAACTTCCCCGCTAGCTAGACAGTGACATCAAATGCCATTTCATCCTCCTCCTCCGTCATCCAACGGTGAGAAGATGACAAGAGTGTGCTCTAAATGTTTTCTGGCTAGCAGCGGCTACTTTAGACTTACGAAAATGGCCGCACTTTCACCAGTATATCAGGCACCAGAGCCGCTACCAGGTTACGGCCATTATCACATATGACCATGCCGGGGCCCAGGTGCAGCGGTGAAATCTACAGTGCCGTCTCTTCTAGGATGGCATCGCTCACCTCGGGGGCAGTGTGTTTTCTGTCGGCCAAGCTGATGAGCTTCAGCATGGCCTGCTGACGTCTCCCCACGCCAGTGCTGCAGCGTTTCCAGCTCGCAGCTGGGGTCGATGTTACGGCAGAGGAGGAGGGTTTGTGAGAGGGTCCTAGCCTTGACTACATTCACCCAGCGTGCCGTGAGTTAGATGTAGCATCCCTGTCCGCATGCGCTTGTCCATGCGTCGGTGGTCAAGTGGACCTTAGAGCAAAGCGTAGAACTCAGGGCCCGACTGATGTTATGGGACACGTGCTGGAGCAAGTCGGGGACGTAACTTCAGCCGGTAACGGCCTATTAAAAAAAAAAAAACGCAGCAGTAGCGGCTGTCACTGGGCCCCCTAATGTCCCGGGCCCTGTGGCAGCTGCCTCTGCTGCCTCTACGGTAGTTACGCTCCTGGAGGGGGCAGTGAAGTGGATTTTCTTTATTATTAGATATAGACAAGTATGTGACAAATATGAATATCCTATTAATATTATAAAGGTGAAAGTTTGTGAGTTTGGATGTTTGTGGGTTTGAGTGTTTGGATGTTTGTTTCTCAATCACAGCCAAACGGCTGAATGGCCGTTTGTTGAAATGGCCGTTTGTTGACATTTCACACACACACATACAGTATAGCCCAGGAAAAGGTAATAGGCTACTTTAAATGTGGGTCACTCACCCCAAATGGCCACCGTCACCCTCCAAAGAACCCTCCGGCACGGCTGTAGCAGCTGGCATTCCGTCAGCGCTGGAATGTGCACGCACCTCCTATTGGTGCATGGCTGGGTGTGGGCGGGCTATGGAGCCAGGGCTACGGCACCATATGTTGGGGGCTGCATGTGGGCATGCCGATTGAGCAGGGACACAGTGAGGAAGATGGCGGCAGCCCACATAGTCCCGGTGCCGCAGCTATCCCACACCGCCTACACACTTCGCGGATGGCTAAAGAGGAGGCTGCTGCACCCGGCACACCCCCCTAACAGGTCAGTGCAGCGGGTTGGCAGGGGGGTTTCCCGGGGGGGGGGGTCCCCAACCCCCTGAACAAAATGTCATCCGTAGGCGCAGCCATGTCCCCTCTCCACGCCGGCACCTGGATGAGTCTCCGGAGCCAGCATCAGGTTGATATGCCAGCCGGCTAGCTCCCTGGCCCGTCAGTCTGTCGCTTCTATTGCAGCCTTGGCTGCGTAGGCTGCAATAGAGGTGCCAATATTATGCAGTGCATTGCATATAACCGGTGCTTCAATTGCAGTCTACCTTCCATAGGCTGCAATCGAAGCTAAATATTGACAGGCTGGGGAGCCAGCGCAAGGCTTCTGGCTGTCATAACAACCTGGCGCCGGTCCCGGAGACTCCTCCAGATGCCAGCGTCAGTGGAGGGGGAGAGCGGCGAGGGACTGTGGGAAGGTGAGTACAACTATTTGTGTTACACATCCAAGGGAGACATAATCTAAGGGGCCTATGAAACTGAGGGCAGACAACGAGCAGGAAAGAGAACAGCATGACACTGGGGCACAAAACTGGAGGCAGAGATGGCGGGACATAAAACTGGAAGAAGACATGGGGGGACATGAAACTGGGAGCACACATGGGGGGACATGAAACTGGAAGCAGAGATGGGGGGACATGAAACTGGAGGCAGACATGGGGGGACATGAAACTGGAAGCAGACATGGGGCGACATGAAACTGGAGGCAGACATGGGGGAACATGAAACTGGAGCAGAGATTGTGTGTATATAAGTGATTCAGCGCCACCGCTGTGTGGCTGTATAATGCAAAAATAGGTAACACTGGGTTCACACTAGCGCCCGGAGTCCGGCGTCAGGCCAGGTCCGGCCGTGTGCGCCAATGAGCGTTTTATGCTCTCCACTGCCAAACCTTTTTTTTTTTTTTTACTGGACACAGAGTACTACATGTCCGACTCTTTGTCCGGTTTAAAAAAAAAAACTGTTTCGTGGCGGGGAGCATAAAACGCTCACCCGCGCTCACGGTCAGACATCTTTCAAACCCATTCAAATGAATGGGTTTGAAAGCGTCCTGCAGGTTTCCGTCTCCTGCTCTGTTTTGTGCAGCAAACAGAAACCTGCATGAACGAAGACCGGGTGCAGATGTGAACGAGCCCTAAGTATTCATAGCCAACAACAGGGATGAAAGATATAAATTTTGCTAACCATGGCCCAATGTAAAAGTCATTAGCATAAAAACACCTACCGCCAGTAACGCACCCCGACGCACGTTTCGCTTTGAAGCTTCTTCAGGGGCAAATAGACTCATCTGAAGTACTGTTATTTATGGGAAACATAATCAGGATAAACAAGACGCAAGTGTGCAGGGGATTGTGTCATAAGTAGAGATGAGCGAACAGTAAAATATTCGATGTTCATTATTCGTTTCAAATATCCTCTCAATATTCGACTATTCGAACGAATATCGAACCCCATTATTGTCTATGGGAGAAAATGCTTAGTTTCAGGGGATCCCACCATTCGACTCAGGAAGGTCACCAAGTCCACTTTGACACCTCAGCAAATGATGCCAACACCTCTAAAATGCAACTGGGACAGCAGGGGAAGCATGTCTGGGGGCATCTAACACACCAAAGTCCCTGTATTACCCCACTATCACAGCCTAGCAACTACACACTTTCCACATTCAAAAAAACCTCTATCAAAGTGGGAAAATACTTGGAAATCTTCTTTACTCCCCAAATGGATGGACACAAACCCAAATTTAAGCTAAAAAAAACCATTATCAAGCACCCCTTTAAATCGCGTTGCCCATGACAACCACAGATGGAATAGACAATGGGAAATCCAAAAGCCCTCACCCTTAACTGTCATTTTGAGTGTGTGTATCTGATGTGGTAAGACCTTCCAAAATTCACTTTTCTAGCCCTTAATAGGAGCCCTTCCAAATTAAGTTACAGGCCCTTAAGCTGAGCTACCAGCAGAGATTGAGGCCCTTTAGGTGACTTCAGCCTTTTACCTGCAGAGTTTTAGGCCCTTTAACTTAGTTCAGCCTTGCACCAGCAGAGATTTGTTGGTTCTTTGGGTGAGTTGAGCCTTTAAACAGCAGAGATTTAGTTTTTGGCCCTTGGCGTGAGTACAGCCTTTAAAATACAATGCTTTTGACCCTTGGAGTGAATAGAGCCTTTAAAAAGCAGTGTTTTGGGCCCTTGGAGTGAGTAGAGCCTCACACCTGCAGTGTTTTATGCCCTTTTGGTGACTAGAGCCATGCAGCAGCAGTGTTTCATTTTTTGGCCCTTGGGGTGAACCCTAAAAAATTAGATTTCAGGCCCTTGGGGGTGAGCCCTAAAACACAAATTTTCAGGCCCTTGGGGTGAGCCCTAAAACATAAATTTTCAGGCCCTTGGGGGTGAGCCCTAAAAAATTATTTTGCAGGCCCTTGGGGGTGAGCCCTAAAAAATTATTTTGCAGGCCCCTGGGGGTGAGCCCTAAAAAATTATTTTGCAGGCCCTTGGGGGTGAGCCCTAAAAAATTATTTTGCAGGCCCTTGGGGGTGTGCCCTAAAAAATTATTTTGCAGGCCCTTGGGCTGGAGCCCTAAAAAATTGAGTTGCAATCCCTTGGCGGGGGAGAGATAATGGAAATATATATATGTGTGTGTATATATATATATATATATATATATATATATATATATATATATATATATATATTATAAAAATGAATTCTTGTCTGTCTGTCTGTCTGTCCGTCTTTCTGTTCTCTAATGCGAACCAAACGACTGGACCTATCTTCACCAAATTTGGTACAGAGATACTTCAGATATCCGGGAAGGTTTAAGACGAGACTCCAACTCGCTCGGACATACCGTTGCTGAGATACAGCATTCCAAACACAGTGCCCTCCCCCTTAGCCAATACAAACCTGCAAGACTTTCACTCATATTCCAACTGCAATACACACGGTCACTCCACATGCACAATACAACACTGATATCCAAACTGAGATACACGCAATCAGAGGATTAGATACACAGATCAGCACACAGTATCACACTCCAGAGGATTAGATACACGGGTCTGCACACAGTTCCACACACTGAAGGATTTGATACGTGTGTCTGCACACGGTTCCACATGCCGAAGGATTAGATACAGGCGTCTACACACAGTTCCACACTCCAGAGGATTAGATACAGGCGTCTACACACAGTTCCACACTCCAGAGGATTAGATATGCGTGTCTGCACACAGTTGTACACGCCATAGGATTAGATACACGTGTCTGCACACAGTACCACATGCAGTAGGATTAGATACACGCGTCTACACATAGTTCCACACGCCAAAGGATTAGATACGCGCCTCTTCACACAATACCACACAGGGGAGGATTAGATACACGTGTCTTCACACAGTTGTACATGCCATAGGATTAGATACACGCGTCTACACACAGTACCACATGCCGTAGAATTAGATACACGGGTCTGCACACAGTCCCACACACCAGAGGATTAAATACGCACTTCTGCACACAGTTCCACACACTGAAGGATTTGATACGTGCGTCTGCACACGGTTCCACATGCCGAAGGATTAGATACAGGCGTCTACACACGGTTCCACACTCCAGAGGGTTAGATACACGCGTCTGCACACATTTGTACACGCCATAGGATTAGATACACGCATTTGCACACAGTTCCACACTCCAGAGGATTAGATACGCGCGTCTGCACACAGTTGTACACGCCATAGGATTAGATACACGTGTCAGCAGACAGTACCACATGCCGTAGGATTAGATACGTGCGTCTACGCATAGTTCCACACGCCAAAGGATTAGATACGTGCCTTTTCACACAATACCACACAGGGGAGGATTAGATACGTGTGTGTGCACACAGTACCACACTTTGGAGGATTAGATACATGCCTCTGCACACAGTACCACAAGCCAGAGAATTAGATACGCGTCTCAGCACACAGTATTACACGGGGGAGGATTAGATACGCGCGTCTGCACACAGTACCACACGGGGGAGGATTAGATACGCGTCTACACACAGTACCACATGCCATAGGATTAGATACCCGCGTCTTCACACAGTACCACATGCCAGTGGATTGGATACGCGTGTCTGCACACAGTACCACACGACCGAGGGTTAGATGTGTGCGTCTGCACACAGTTACACACGCTGAAGGATTAGATACGTGTGTCTGCTCTAAGTACCACACGGGGAGGATTAGATAGGCACATTTGCACACAGTTTAACATGCTGGAAGATTAGATACGCATGTCTTCACATAGTACCCATATTTTATGGACTCCCAAAGATCCACAAAGGTGTGCTCCCTCCTCCACTCAGACCCATCATCTCAGGAATCAACTCCCTAAATGAGAAAATATGTCAATGGGTTGACCAAATTCTTCAACTGTTGGTAACCAGGTGTCCCGGATATCTTAGGGACACCAAAGAGGTGTTGGGAGTTTTTGATTCATTTGAGTGGAGGAGGGGGCACACCTGGCTCTCCTGCGATATTGTCGCTTTGTACTCGTCTATTCCCCATGACGTAGCCATCCGTGCAGTAACACATCATCTAAAGAAATACTCCAGCTTGCCCCCTATTCAATGCCAATTCATAGTGGAAGTGATAGAATATTTATTGAGTCATAACTATTTTTTCTTTAATGGCCAATATTACATCCAAACTTGTGGGGCACCCATGGGGGCCAAATTCTCCCCATCGTTAGCAAATTTGGTGGTCTCCTGGTGGGAGGAAGAATTCATTCTATGCAGCAATAACCCGTACAGAAGGTACATAGAATGGTATGGGAGGTTCATTGATGACACGCTTATAGTATATCGGATATATCGGATTTTATCAGGTACATCAATGATAATCCGTATGGTCTTAAATTTACACACGAAATAAAACCAGAAAGTATCAACTTTCTGGATGTTACACTCACAGGAGTGGCATCGGAAGGTAGGGTTATCACTAGTACATACTGTTAGGAGTATTTAGGTTCTTTACTTTCTATTTTTCTTACCTGGGGAGTTTTTGGCTGCGCAGTGTCTGGGGTGGCATCCTGGCGCTGCGGGGTTGTCCTGTCGCGAGTATTGGTGCACACCTTCTGACTTGCACGTGCGCACTGATGGTAGGCAGCTTTATCTCCTGGTTGATTAGTCTGTCCTCCCATTTGCACCTGGGAGGAGTGGTCTCTACTCTGTATTTAAACCCATGCCTCCCATGGTTCTGTGCTGAGTGTCGCTTTTACAGAGCTAGGCCTTAGCAGGAGGAGTAGGTGGTGTTCTGGGATAGAGGAAGTTCCGTGGTTGGTTTTTGGGAGGTTTGGGTGAACGAGTTGGTTTGTGTGTTTTCCCTTCTGTGTTCACCAATCCTCCCTCTGTGTATAATTGACTGTGTGAGTGAATTGCCTTATCCTTTGATTTCTACTCAGTTTCCCTGTGTTTGTTTCCTAGTGTAAGGTTCCTTCCCATATTGGTTTGGGGGAATCCTTTCCCACATGTTTCCTGTGTGCTGCTTGTGTTGTTAGTCAGTGCACACCCTTGTCAGTCCCTGTCAGTAGCAGCTTCACTTGTTCGTTAGGGGTGACCCCCTGTAGTCTCCAGTCCCTAGAGGTCTTATAGGGCATTCCTTCTCCCACTTCCCTCTAGGTCTACGGAATCAGTGAGAGAGGAGCTGTCGGGGTCAGGCTTAGCCTGAGTACAGCCGACCCACACCCGTGAGGCAGGGACCGGGATAGCTAGTGGGAGTAGTGCAGGGCGAGATTCCCTACTGCTATCCCTTAGCCCCGTTGCAGCTACCTGGACTGACATAACACATACCGCAAGAAAATGTCGGGAAACACCTTGCTGCATGCTAGCAGCTCCCATCCCAAGCATACTATACGTTCGCTACCTGTAGGGGAATACACTAGGATAAAGAGAGCTTGCACAGACAATAAAACTTATGAAATGCAAGCCCAGGAGATCACTAAAAGATTACGAGATCGGGGTTATACCAAATGGATGACAGACAGGGGTAAAAACATTGTCTCAAAGAAGGAGAGGGCAGCTCTCTTATATCAGAAGAAAGAAAAGAAAACAGGAAAAGGAGTGTATTTCACAACTAAATTTAGTGACGAATATGGAGAAATCGTAGACATTATTAAAAAAAAATTATCCATATTAAATCAGGATGATATATTGAGATCCATCTTATCGGAGGGCTGCAATTTTGTGGCCAAGCGAGGGCAATCTTTAGGTAGTATCCTGTCCCCTAGCATGTACACTCACCGGCCACTTTATTAGGTACACCATGCTAGTAACGGGTTGGACCCCCTTTTGCCTTCAGAACTGCCTCAATTCTTCGTGGCATAGATTCAACAAGGTGCTGGAAGCATTCCTCAGAGATTTTGGTCCATATTGACATGATGGCATCACACAGTTGCCGCAGATTTGTCGGCTGCACATCCATGATGCGAATCTCCCGTTCCACCACATCCCAAAGATGCTCTATTGGATTGAGATCTGGTGACTGTGGAGGCCATTGGAGTACAGTGAACTCATTGTCATGTTCAAGAAACCAGTCTGAGATGATTCCAGGTTTATGACATGGCGCATTATCCTGCTGAAAGTAGCCATCAGATGTTGGGTACATTGTGGTCATAAAGGGATGGACATGGTCAGCAACAATACTCAGGTAGGCTTTGGCGTTGCAACGATGCTCAATTGGTACCAAGGGGCCCAAAGAGTGCCAAGAAAATATTCCCCACACCATGACACCACCACCACCAGCCTGAACCGTTGATACAAGGCAGGATGGATCCATGCTTTCATGTTGTTGACGCCAAATTCTGACCCTACCATCAGAATGTCGCAGCAGAAATCGAGAGTCATCAGACCAGGCAACGTTTTTCCAATCTTCAATTATCCAATTTCGATGAGCTTGTGCAAATTGTAGCCTCAGTTTCCTGTTCTTAGCTGAAAGGAGTGGCACCCGGTGTGGTCTTCTGCTGCTGTAGCCCATCTGCCTCAAAGTTTGACGTACTGTGCGTTCAGAGATGCTCTTCTGGCTACCTTGGTTGTAACGGGTGGCTATTTGAGTCACTGTTGCCTTTCTATCAGCTCGAACCAGTCTGGCCATTCTCCTCTGACCTCTGGCATCAACAACGCATTTCCGCCCACAGAACTGCCGCTCACTGGATGTTTTTTCTTTTTCGGACCATTCTCTGTAAACCCTAGAGATGGTTGTGCGTGAAAATCCCAGTAGATCAGCAGTTTCTGAAATACTCAGACCGGCCCTTCTGGCACCAACAACCATGCCACGTTCAAAGGCACTCAAATCACCTTTCTTCCCCATACTGATGCTCGGTTTGAACTGCAGGAGATTGTCTTGACCATGTCTACATGCCTAAATGCACTGAGTTGCCGCCATGTGATTGGCTGATTAGAAATTAAGTGTTAACGAGCAGTTAGACAGGTGTACCTAATAAAGTGGCCGGTGAGTGTATATAGAAAAAGGTAAGAATAAGGCAAATAAAGATACATGGTTGTCACTCAAAGGCTTCCATAAATGCGGACTCAGTAGGTGCCAAATCTGTCAATATGCTAGGAAAGGTACTACGTTTATGGATGCATCAGGAGCTAGGAAGAACGATATAAGAAGTTTCTGTAATTGTACAACAGAATATGTTATTTACATGATTACATGTGAAGCATGTAACCTTAGCTACATAGGATGTACATCTAGGTCTGCTAAAACTAGAATTTCGGAACATCTACAGAGCATACGTAATCCGAATTCAAACAAAAAAACGGGAGTGTCGAGACATTTTATATCTGAACACTCAAGAGATTTGTCCTTTTTTCCTTTAAAATTATAGAGAAGGTTATGAGACCCCTGAGAGGAGGGAATTGGGGACATAAATTGAAAATCCACGAGGCCTTTTGGATCTTGAAATTAAATGTCAGGTTTCCAAATGGACTTAATCGCAGAAACGACCTGGATTATATATACTAATACTTACCAGTATAGATACAGGGACAAGCGCTCACAAGTCTTGATGAGTGTAGTCTCGGGTTTTCTTCCTACAGTACATTGTGTTAGCTTAAGGTTTGATTCTCTAATGCGCACGCGCATTGGGGTATGACAATCTCAGGCATCCTCTTTAGGGCGCATGCGTTTGATTTAGCGCCTGTACGCATGCGCACTATTGAAAGCAGTGTTGTACGGAGTTCATGGAATATAATTGGGCACTATTGACATAAGCGCATGCGCCTAATTTAGTGCCTGTGCGCATGCGCATAATTTAGAGCAAGATTGTACGAAGTTCATAAAAGAAAATTGAACACTATCGGCATACAATGAGGATATATCATTCCAGGTTCATCATTTGGGAAGTTTTCACTCCCCGTCATTAGAGCTGCCACATATCATGGCATGTTATAATGCTTTTTTGTTACGGGATCTGTCCTTTATTTTTGCCACGACAGTGTCATCAAAAATAGTGGTTTCAATTAGAGACGGGGATTTCGAATTAATCGACACTTAAAATTGTACATAGAAGGCAAATACAAAGATTTAAATATTTCCCTTGTGTGCATCACCCTACTGTTGATTGTAATATGTATGGACATTGAGCATGTTATGGTTGTGTCAACTGAACTTTTTATTATTTAATACATCTTTTCGTATCTATGATAAGAATGAGAATAGAGTCTGTATTGTTATCAACACATAATTATGTTTGGTAAATGCTACAAGGAATTTCCATCTCAAAACATATATGGTTTTTAAGATTCACAAAGGGTTAATGTTGTTTTTAACGGTAGTTTTCAGGCACCACAGATGGCGATGATTATACCGGAAGGTATTTATAGCCACCCAAGGTAAAAGCAAGATAGGCTACGACTAAGAGGACTATATGTCTTCGAAACGCGTCAGCGAGTCTATGTAAGGGATGGAAATTCTTATGAGACGATACTGCTTGTGAACATGTGTGCTTTTTAATTTTGGAATAAACGCTACGTTTTATAAGGACCGTGGATGAAAGCTGGAATTTTTTATTTCTATTGGATATCTTTGCTACATGACCCATAGCCGGTGGGGTTGAATTCCGGGCTTCTTCCGTCCTTAGATCCATGGGATCTCACAGAACTCCCAGCAAGGAGATTATATGAAGATTCATAAGTAAGTGGGCTGCATTTTTTCTTTTGTTTTACGTCTACTGGCATTTTTACGCCTGTGATAATGGCTGGAACCTGGTAGCGGCTCTGGAGCTTGCCAGCCTCCAACACGTTCCATGTTTGGCCCACGTCTAACTTAGTGGTGCAACGTTTTTTGAAAACATACCCAAATGTACCAAAGCTACTGTTGAAAATGCGGCGCTTGTGCGCCCACTTTTGCAAGTGTACAGGAGTCACTGCTAGCCTAAAAACACTCTAGCAAGGCCTACATCTGTCCAAACACAGGCTGTTGTCCGTCATTCACACACGCTGAAACCCTACAATACCATATCTTGAGCAGGGTGTGTGAGCTGCACAGACCTTTGATGGAGTTCCATCTACAAAACCCAAGGGTTCCTCAAAGTCAGCTCCCAAAGTTTCTGCACCATGAGTTTCCAGGGGTGGCAGAGTTATGGCTAGGGGCAGAGGCATGGATAGGGATGATGTCTAGGGGCAAAAGCAGTGTGGATGTGGAGGCAAGCTAAGCAGGGAAAAAGGTGGCTAGAGGCAAAAGGATGTCCAGAGGCAGAAGACAGCTGCATGACAGAAGCTAGACCTGAGCCAGCAAGGCCCAAGATGCCCTCTTTTCTAGCTTCCTTAGAAAAATTCCCCCATCGAGGCCACGTTCCTCACTGGGGGAGATAATTTCAAAATGTATAGGTCGAGGACAAACTGAGTGTGGTTTACACACTTTGCAATGCGACTCCCCATCTCCCAGGCCTTTCATTCCAGGCTAAAGTACAGCACAACCCACCCACATGCCCAAGGCTTCAACGGCCTCATCTCAAAAATTCAGGCCCAGGAGATGTTGGGGTCCCGGCTTGTGGACACTCTGCCCTTTTTGGGCAAAGTGTCGACTGCGCCACCTCACTGTGCCGTCCACACCAGCACTTTTCCCCAAACATGAGGCGGTCCCTAAGTTCAGCGCTTTGCCCAAAAGTTCCACGTGACCAGCTATGAATGGACAAGTGCATGCGGACAGGGACGCTACCTTTCAATCTTGGCACAGTGGTTGAATGTACTTGAGGCATGGACCGGGTCACAAAATGTGGTGGACTGACTTGTCTCCCCACACAACATTCCTGGGAGGAGGGCTGAAACACCACCCTCCTCCTCCGCTGTTAGATTGACCCCAGCTACGAGCTGGAAACGCTGCAACACTGGTGTGTGGAGACGTCAGCAGGCTGGGCTGAAGCTCATCAGCTTGGGGGACGGACAGCACACTGCCTCTGAGGTCAGGGATGCCATCCTGGATGAGATGGCAATTTGTTTATCCCCACTGCCCCTGGGGCCAGGCTTTTTTGTCTTTTGGAGGGCTCTGGAGCTTGCCAGCCTCCAACACGTTCCATGCCTGGCCCACGTGTTCAATGTAGTGGTGCAACGATTTTTATAAACATACCCCAAATTAGCTGAGCTAAGGGTGAAAGTGCGGCACTTGGACACCCACTTTCCCAAGTCTACAGTACCTGGAGCTAGCCGCAATACACTCCAGCAAGGCCTACATCTGCCTGAAGCACCTACTGTTGTGCGAGGTCACCACACGCTCTAACCCTAGATACCGTATGTTGAGTAGGGTGTGTGAGCAGCAGAGACCTTTGATGGAGTACCAGCTACAAAATCCAAGGGTTCCTCAGAGTCAGCTCCCTCACTTTCTGCACCATGAGTTTCCATGGGTGGCAGAGTTATGGCTAGAGGCACAGGCATGGATAGGGGTGATGTGTAGGGGCAAAAGCAGTGTGGATGTGGAGGCACGCTAAGCAGCAAAAACTGGGGGTACAAGCAGCCGGTGGCATCATCACTGACAAGCACAGCTGTCTGTCAGCTGACAGGCTGACTTTCACCAAAATGAACAGACAATGGATAGACTAATAATATACATGTCAGTTACATGACAAATTTAGTGCAATTTGCAAGTCCAAGATGGGTTGGAGATCTGCAGAGAGGAATCTCACCACCTCTTGCGGGTGCCATCATTTGGAAGGCAAGCCCCAGGGCCCAGGCTCAGTGGGTGAGAGCAAGCGCAGGATAATCGTCGTTTGGCCTTGCGGCCACTGCCTCTCCCACTGTTGACAGGGCTGGTGCTGCAGTCCAGACCAGCAGCCAGGACACCTCCACATCTGCCTCTGACACTTTGGGGAGTTCACCCTCATCCTCCCCTTTTCCTGCCACTTCTCCTTTTGCCCGCGCCATCATGCGCCTCTTCCCAGCAACTCCCCATCTCCCAGGCCTTTCATTTCATGCTAAAGTACAGCGCAACCCACCCACATGCCCGAGGCTTCAACAGCCTCATCTCAAGAAATCTGGCCCAGGAGATGTTGGAGTCCCGGCTGGGGGACACTCTGCCCTTTTGGGGCAGAGTGTCTACTGCGCCACCGCACTGTGCCGTCCACACCAGCACTTTCCCCCAAACATGAGGCGGTCCCTAAATTCAGTGCTTAGCCCAAAAGTTCCACGTGACCAGGTACGAATGGACAAGTGCATGCAGACAGGGACGCTACCTTTCAATTTTGGCACAGTGGTTGAATGTACTTGAGGCGTGGACCGGGTCACAAAATGTGGTGGCCTGACTTGTCTCCCCACACAACATTCCTGGGAGGAGGGCTGAAACACCACCCTCCTCCGCTGTTAGATTGACCCCCAGATATGAGCTGGAAACGCTGCAACACTGGTGTGGGGAGACGTCAGCGGGCCGTGCTGAAGCTCATCAGCTTGGGGGCCAGACAGCACACTGCCTACAAAGTGAGTCATGCCATCCTCGATGAGATGGCAATGTGGTTTTTGCCACTGCACCTGGGCCCAGGCATGTTGTCATGTGTGATAATGGCCGTAACCTGGGATCGGCTCTGTAGCTTGGCAGCCTGCAACATATTCCATGCCTGGGCCACGTTTTTAACTCATTGCTGCTAATCTTTTTAAAAAGGTACCCCAATGTTCCTGAGCTACTGGTGAAAGTGTGGCGCTTGTGCGGATAGTTTTTAAAGTCTATAGTTGCCGCTGCTAGCCTCTATGCACTCCTACAACACAGTGAAGATACACAAGAAAGGGTGTCCATCAGAAATCACACATGGTGTGTTAAAAAAGACACTTACGCGTAAGCATCTTTTTTAACGCACCATGTGTGATTTCTGATGGACACCCTTTCTTGTGTATCTTAACTTTTTTAACCTAATGGAATAAAGAATTGAATATTTTAAAGGCTGTGGAGTGTTTGCGGATCGCCCCTTTTCACTTCATTTCTACTACTGAACTTACCTCATGGTCCGGAGGAAAAGATCCTGCACCTCCCTGCAAAGCCCAGCCAAGTGGTAAGACACAGCCCTAATTTTTCCCTTTTGTATTTATTGCACTCCTACAACGCCTGTATCTGCTGGAACAACGGCTGTTGTGCGACGTCTCCACACTGCTGGCAATAAACATATCATGTGTTGAGCACAGTGTGTGAGCAGCACAGACCTTTGAGGTAGTTCCAACTCCAAAACCCTCGGGTTCGTCAAAGTCAACTCCCTCAGTTGCTCAACCATGAGTGGCCATGGGTGGCAGACTTATGTGAAATCCCATCCCATCCATTGCACTGGACACGAAACATTAGCATGCGCTCATCACAACTCCGGATATGGCAGCTGCGTTAAGCAGGGTGCAGGGTACAACACAGACCAGGCCCGAGCACCAGGAACAGGTGTTAGAAATACTGCAGCATCCGCCATTTCCTTCCAATTTTGGGGTTTTGGACCCGCCACCGACTTGTCTGGACCTCAGTGGGGATCATGAGACACAGTTGCCATCAGGGCAAGCTGTGGTCATGTGCGGTTTGCAGTAAGGGGGCAGTGCGCAATTGGAAGAGGAGTTGGTGGATGACGAGGCCACCGACCCCACATAGACAGGGGTGATGTCTAGGGGCTAAAGCAGTGTAGATGTGGAGGGAAGCTAATTCAACAAAAAAACAGGGTAGAAGCAGATGCATAAACTGGGGTGATGTTTAGGGGCGAAAGCAGTGTAGATGTGGAGGGAAGCTAAGCAGCAAAAACAGTGGGTAGAAGTAAAGGCATGCAAAACTCTACCCTGTTGGAAGACTGGAACACGTTAATGGCCCCCCTGGACAAATTACTGCCACTCAGGGGCCTAGTGTCACCAGGAGGGACAAGTATAGGCGCATGTTGTGGGAATACCTGGCCGACACCAGCTCTGTCTTCTCCGATCCCTCTGTGCTCTACAGCCTATACTTATTTTCTCATCTTTTTTTCTGCACTGCACATCTCTTGCCTACTTCCTTTGGGATCTTAGAAGTGGTGGTCCACTTCCACAGATGGTAACTTCAGTGCTGGAGTTGTCAATAGACAGTGTAACGGGAGTAGCTGAAGGATCGCTGTCTTAACCACTTTTTGGCACAAAATTAAATTCCAAAGCCAAGTATGGTGCAAGTATATGATGCAAGGACACCTACACACCTATCTCTGACACATTGGGGAGTTCACCCTCATGCGCCCTTTTGACCTGCACCATCATGCGCCTCTTCCCAGCCACTCCACATCTCCCAAGCTTTTCATTGCAGGCAGAAGTACAACACAACCCACCCCCATGCCCAAGCCTTTAACAGCCTCATCGATAAACTGCTGGCCCTGGAGATGTTGGTGTTTGTTTATGCTTCTGGATACCCAGGCCTTCCGTCAGCAGATGGCAGCTGGGGCACCTCCCTATGCTGGGCCTAGCCGTTACTACTTCTCTTGGTGTGCTGTCCCTGCCTTGCGCCTGCATGTGTCCCATAACATCAGTCGGGCCCAGAGCTCTGCGCTTTGCTGCAAGGTCCACTTGACCACCGACACTTGGACAAGCGCCTGTGGTCAGGGATGCTGCAGTGCTTATCTTTAATGACAGGCAGGGTGAATGTGGTGGAGTCTGGTCCCCGGGTGCAAACTGGGGTGGCCTATCTCCTCTCCCAGGCCAAAATTCATGGCAGGAGTAGACTGAAACCCTACAACGCTGCAACCTCCACCCCAGCTACTAGCGGCAAACGCTGTAACACTGGCATGGGGAGATGTCAGCAGGCCGTGCTGAAGCTGATCAGCTTGGGGGACAGACAGCACAGTGCCTCCGAGGTCAGGGATGCCATCCTGGCTGAAATGGCATTTTTTTTTCCCTGCTACACCTGGGGCCTGGCATTTTTGCGCCTGTGATAATGGCTGGAACCTGGTATCAGATCTGGAGCTTGCCAGACTCAAACACGGTCCACACATGACCCACGTTTTCAACTTGTTGGTGCCATGTTTCTTTGAAACCTACACCATTGTGCCTGATATACAGGTCAAAGTGGGGCCATTTTTGTAAGTGAGAACTAGCCTCTGCTAGGCAGAAAACATTCAGAGCACACTCCTCTCATCTTCGCACCGTTGGTTGGCGGAGGAAGATGAGGGGGTTGGAGTGGCATCTGATGTCCCTGTCCCACACAAGGCTAGAGGGTGCACTTTAGTGCATCCCATTGCTTCACCACAAATGGTGTGAAGGGGAGTGGAAAATGGAGGAAATGGAGAGTGACCCTTACAGTTGGGGCCAGCAAAGGCATGCCAAGTAACACACTGGCACACATGGCTGACTTCATCTTGGGTTGCTTTTCAAGAGTCTAACGTATATTTCACATCATGGAGAACAAATAATACTGGATTTTTACAAGCCTCGAACCACGGTCTAGGTGTAATGTCTGTTCCTTTCTTATATTAGGGGAGAGGGAAAAAAATTACTTCAGTGATGCGTTTAGCGTACATAGACTGACTATTAATGTGTATCCCACTTAGTGTTGTTAGGGTTACACACCGTCACAACCTGGCTAAAGCTTCCATAGCTGTTAATAAAGTCAACATAACTTTACAGTATCCAAAAAGACAGCTTGTACCGACAGAGAGCAAGACAAATGTCAACCAAAGCTGTGAGCTCTAAACACCCACAATGACTTTGGAGTCATCATTATAAGGGAGCGGGTGGTAATAAATAACTTGGCAGTGCCTAAAACCCAACAAGCTTATACAAATATATTTACATTAAGATACACAAATGACACTTCTTAGTAGCATGTCATGAGACAATCTGATAAGATCTTCCTTTGTGCAGTGCTATTTGAAAGTTAATAGCTGCCTTCATTTTAATTCTGGAGAAGGTGCAGACATTAGATTTAGAACAAGTTGTCTTCATTGTCCAAATCCTCTATATAGGTAATGTGTTTTTCGGGCCGAGCTGTCTGGGAACTGGTGCAGCACTGACAACCTGGGTGAATATGGCAAGAGCCTGAGATGTAGGGTGAATGAATCCCCAAATTATTTGGAGAATTTCCACTCAGAAACTGGCACTATATGGCAGTAGCAAGAAATAAGGGTATTTGTAACCCCAATATATTCTTTGAATTCCCAGTCAGAAACTGGCACTATATGTCAGTGGCAGGACTTGAAGGTATTTGTAACCCCAATATATTCTTTGAATTCCCAGTCAGAAACTGGCACTATATGTCAGTGGCAGGACTTGAAGGTATTTGTAACCCCAATATATTCTTTGAATTCCCAGTCAGAAACTGGCACTATATGTCAGTGGCAGGACTTGAAGGTATTTGTAACACCAATATATTCTTTGAATTCCCAGTCAGAAACTGGCACTATATGTCAGTGGCAGGACTTGAAGGTATTTGTAACCCCAATATATTCTTTGAATTCCCAGTCAGAAACTGGCACTATATGTCAGTAGCAAGAAATGAGGGTATTTGTAACCCCAATATATTCTTTGAATTCCCAGTCAGAAACTGGCACTATATGGCAGTGGCAGGACTTGAAGGTATTTGTAACACCAATATATTCTTTGAATTCCCAGTCAGAAACTGGCACTATATGTCAGTGGCAGGACTTGAAGGTATTTGTAACCCCAATATATTCTTTGAATTCCCAGTCAGAAACTGGCACTATATGTCAGTGGCAGGACTTGAAGGTATTTGTAACCCCAATATATTCTTTGAATTCCCAGTCAGAAACTGGCACTATATGTCAGTGGCAGGACTTGAAGGTATTTGTAACACCAATATATTCTTTGAATTCCCAGTCAGAAACTGGCACTATATGTCAGTGGCAGGACTTGAAGGTATTTGTAACCCAAATATATTCTTTGAATTCCCAGTCAGAAACTGGCACTATATGTCAGTAGCAAGAAATGAGGGTATTTGTAACCCCAATATATTCTTTGAATTCCCAGTCAGAAACTGGCACTATATGTCAGTGGCAGGACTTGAAGGTATTTGTAACACCAATATATTCTTTGAATTCCCAGTCAGAAACTGGCACCATATGTCAGTGGCAGGACTTGAAGGTATTTGTAACCCCAATATATTCTTTGAATTCCCAGTCAGAAACTGGCACCATATGTCAGTGGCAGGACTTGAAGGTATTTGTAACCCCAATATATTCTTTGAATTCCCAGTCAGAAACTGGCAGTATATGTCAGTGGCAGGACTTGAAGGTATTTGTAACCCCAATATATTCTTTGAATTCCCAGTCAGACAATGGCACTATATGTCAGTGGCAGGACTTGAAGGTATTTGTAACACCAATATATTCTTTGAATTCCCAGTCAGAAACTGGCACTATATGTCAGTGGCAGGACTTGAAGGTATTTGTAACCCCAATATATTCTTTGAATTCCCAGTCAGTAGTTCCTGAATCGAGTAATGGCGCACTTTACCACGTGGTGTTCGATTCGATTCGAACATGGCGAACAGCCTAATATCCGATCGAACATGAGTTCGATAGAACACTGTTCGCTCATCTCTAAAATTTATCTTACCTGCTCCCCATTAAAATGAGATTTTGCAGTGTGAGCTCAGCCGGCCTGTGTGGGCGTGACTTCAACAAATTGAAAGTGATTCCTGGAATGCATTCCAGTGCTGGAGCTGAGGCACATCACAGTGCTGCCCACACATAGGATGTGATCACACAGATTCAATCACCTCAGCACTTCCAGCTAGCAGAATGCGCCGCTCACAATGGCTGTCACTGTCACAACACAGGGCTGAATCCTAGGGGGCCCTGCGCAACTATAAGCCGCTGAGGGCCGCTATGTTTTGTCCAATTTGAATGGAGCACCAAATTCAAATGGACTAATCAATAAAATGCCACCAGACACCATCGATTACAATAGGGTTGTGACTAAATCCTATACTCCACAAGGACCTGGTCCTTATCACTTATAGTATTAGCCGCCTCAGTGTGATCTATTTCCCATTACTGGTCATGACCTTTTTTGCCCCCTAGTGGTCAGGTCCTGAACTGAAGTAGTATTTAGCCAGCTCACAGTGAAAAAATAATAATAATTAGAGATGAGCGAACACTAAAATGTTCGAGGTTCGAAATTCGATTTGAACAGCCGCTCACTGTTCGTGTGTTCGAACGGGTTTCGAACCCCATTATAGTCTATGGGAAACATATACTCGTTAAAGGGGAAACCCCAATCCGTGTCTGGAGGGTCACCAAGTCCACTATGACACCCCAGGAAATGATGCCAACACCTCTGGAATGACACTGGGACAGCAGGGGAAGCATGTCTGGGGGCATCTAACACACCAAAGACCCTCTATTACCCCAACATCATAGCCTAACAACTACACACTTTACACATTCAAAAAAACCTCTATCAAAGTGGGAAAATACCTGGAAACCTTCTTTACTCCCCAAATGGATGGACACAAACCCCAATTTAAGCTCAACAAACAGTAACAACCACCCCTTTAAACCATGACAACCACAGATGGAATAGGCAATGGGAAATCCTTTAGTCCTCACCCACAACTGTCATCGTGTGTGTGTGTGATGTGGTAAGACCTTCCAAAATTGACTTTTCTAGCCCTTAACATGAGCCCTTCCAAACAAACTTACAGGACCTTAAGCTGAGCTACCAGTAGAGATTGAGGCCCTTGGCATGAGTAGAGCCTTGCACCAGCAGTGTTTTTGGCCCTTAGGGTGAGTTGAGCCTTGTACCAGCGTGTGTCCCTTAACATCAGGCGGGCCCTAAGTTCTGCGCTTTGCACAAAAGTTCCACCATTGAATGGTACAAACCTTAGAAGACCCGAGAACCAGGAACAGGTCTTGCAATGGCTGTCGGATAACGCTTAAAGCACATTGTCCACCAGCCAGTCAGCCTCTACCTCCTCTCCTCCTCTTACCCAGCAGTCTTGTCCTCCTTCCACCCAAAATTCTCAATCTTCCCAGAACAATAACCCCAACTGTCCCTGCTCCCCAGAGCTGTTCTCCCTTCCTTTGACTGTACCGCAAACTGCACCTCCATTTCGCGATTCCACGGACCTAACAGACGAGTATCTGTGTCCAGATGCTCAAACACTAGAGTCTCCTCCATCTCCGGTCGATTTGGTGGCGGATGACCAGCAACCCACCCTCATCGACAACGATGAGACGCAGTTGCTGTCAGGGCAGCCAGTTGACATGCGCATTGTGCAGGAGGAGGAGGCGAGACAGGAGTTGGAAGAGGAGGTGGTGGACGACGAGGACACCGACTCCACCTGGACAAGGCGGATGTCAAGCTGGGAAAGTAGTGTGGATGTTGAGGCAGATGCAGCACCAAAAAGGGTAGCTAGAGGCAGAGGTCAGCAGCTTCGCCGAAGCCAGGCCAGACCCGGAATGTCCGAAGATGTTCCCTTTTGTACCCAGCCCAGAAAAACTCCCCCATCGAGGGCACGTTTCTCGAAGGTGTAGAGTTTTTTCAAGGAATGCGCCGAGGACAGATATAGTGTCGTCTACACAATTTGCCTCTCGAAATCGAGTAGGGGCCCTGAGAAGAGCAACCTGTCCACCACTTCAATGCACCGTCATTTGGAATCCAAGCACTGGAATCAGTGGCAGGCAGCAACGGCAGGACAAACGTCGCCCGCCGTTCATGCCACTGCCTCTGCTCACAGTGCTGGTGATGCACTCCAGAGGACGAGCTAGGACATCACTTCATCTGCCTCCGCCACTTTGTTGACTTCTCCCTCATCCTCCCCTTTTCCTGCCACTTCTCCTTTTGCCCGCGCCATCATGCGCCTCTTCCCAGCAACTCCCCATCTCCCAGGCCTTTCATTTCATGCTAAAGTACAGCGCAACCCACCCACATGCCCAAGGCTTCAACGGCCTCATCTCCAAAAATCTGGCCCAGGAGATGTTGGAGTCCCGGCTGGGGGACACTCTGCCCTTATTGGGCAGAGTGTCTACTGCGCCACCTCACTGTGCCGTCCACACCAGCACTTTCCCCCAAACATGAGGCGGTCCCTAAATTCAGCGCTTAGCTTAGCTGGGAAGAGGCACATTATGGTGCAGGCCAAAAGGGCGGATGAGGGTGAACTCCCCAATGTGTCACAGACGGATATGTAGGTGTCCTTGCATCATATCTTTGCACCATACTTGGCTGGATTGGACTTTCATTTTGTGCCAAAAAGTGGTCAAGACAGCGATCCCTCAGCTAATCCCATTACACCATCCATTGCCAACTGCAGCACTGAAATTACCATCTCTGGAAGTGGTCCAAAATCTTTCTCTGCATTTAGCCAGGCTCGATGCTATGGTAGGCTCCAGGTTTCTTAATGCATATTGCATGGGGGACTCAGATGTGTTTCTCAGCACTGAGACCACCACTTCTGACATCCCAAAGGAAGTAGGCAAGAGATGTGCAGTGCAGAAAAAAAAGATGAGAAAATAAGTGTAGGCTGTAGAAACGGTCTCATCTCCAACAATCTGGCCCAGGAGATGTTGGAGTCCCGGCTGGGGGACACTCTGCCCTTTTTGGGCAGAGTGTCTACTGCGCCACCTCACTGTGCCGTCCACACCAGCACTTTCCCCCAAACATGAGGCGGTCCCTAAATTCAGCACTTAGCTTAGCTGGGAAGAGGCGCATTATGGTGCAGGCCAAAAGGGCGGATGAGGGTGAACTCCCCAATGTGTCACAGACGGATATGTAGGTGTCCTTGCATCATATCCTTGCACCATACTTGGCTGGATTGGACTTTCATTTTGTGCCAAAAAGTGGTCAAGACAGCGATCCCTCAGCTAATCCCATTACACCATCCGTTGCCAACTGCAGCACTGAAATTACCATCTCTGGAAGTGGTCCAAAATTTTTCTCTGCATTTAGCCAGGCTCGATGCTATGGTAGGCTCCAGGGTTCTCTTAATGCATATTGCATGGGGGACTCAGATGTGTTTCTCAGCACTGAGACCACCACTTCTGACATCCCAAAGGAAGTAGGCAAGAGATGTGCAGTGCAGAAAAAAAGATGAGAAAATAAGTGTAGGCTGTAGAGCACAGAGGGATCGGAGAGGGCAGAGCTGGTGTCGGCCAGGTATTCCCAGTCAGAAACTGGCACTATATGGCAGTGGCAGGACTTGAAGGTATTTGTAACCCCAATATATTCTTTGCATTCCCAGTCAGACAATGGCACTATATGGCAGTGGCAGGACTTGAAGGTATTTGTAACCCCAATATATTCTTTGAATTCCCAGTCAGAAACTGGCACTATATGGCAGTGGCAGGACTTGAAGGTATTTGTAACCCCAATATATTCTTTGAATTCCCTGTCAGAAACTGGCACTATATGGCAGTGGCAGAACTTGAAGGTATTTGTAACCCCAATATATTCTTTGAATTCCCAGTCAGACAATGGCACTATATGGCAGTGGCAGGACTTGAAGGTATTTGTAACCCCAATATATTCTTTGCATTCCCAGTCAGACAATGGCACTATATGGCAGTGGCAGGACTTGAAGGTATTTGTAACCCCAATATATTCTTTGAATTCCCAGTCAGAAACTGGCACTATATGGCAGTGGCAGGACTTGAAGGTATTTGTAACCCCAATATATTTTTTGAATTCCCTGTCAGAAACTGGCACTATATGGCAGTGGCAGAACTTGAATGTATTTGTAACCCCAATATATTCTTTGAATTCCCAGTCAGACAATGGCACTATATGGCAGTGGCAGGACTTGAAGGTATTTGTAACCCCAATATATTCTTTGCATTCCCAGTCAGACAATGGCACTATATGGCAGTGGCAGGACTTGAAGGTATTTGTAACCCAATATATTCTTTGAATTCCCAGTCAGAAACTGGCACTATATGGCAGTGGCAGGACTTGAAGGCATTTGTAACCCCAATATATTCTTTGAATTCCCAGTCAGAAACTGGCACTATATGTCAGTAGCAAGAAATGAGGGTATTTGTAACCCCAATATATTCTTTGAATTCCCAGTCAGAAACTGGCACTATATGTCAGTGGCAAGACTTGAAGGTATTTGTAACCCCAATATATTCTTTGAATTCCCAGTCAGAAACTGGCACTATATGTCAGTGGCAGGACTTGAAGGTATTTGTAACACCAATATATTCTTTGAATTCCCAGTCAGAAACTGGCACTATATGTCAGTAGCAAGAAATGAGGGTATTTGTAACCCCAATATATTCTTTGAATTCCCAGTCAGAAACTGGCACTATATGTCAGTGGCAGGACTTGAAGGTATTTGTAACCCCAATATATTCTTTGAATTCCCAGTCAGAAACTGGCACCATATGTCAGTGGCAGGACTTGAAGGTATTTGTAACACCAATATATTCTTTGAATTCCCAGTCAGAAACTGGCACCATATGTCAGTGGCAGGACTTGAAGGTATTTGTAACCCCAATATATTCTTTGAATTCCCAGTCAGAAACTGGCACCATATGTCAGTGGCAGGACTTGAAGGTATTTGTAACCCCAATATATTCTTTGAATTCCCAGTCAGAAACTGGCAGTATATGTCAGTGGCAGGACTTGAAGGTATTTGTAACCCCAATATATTCTTTGAATTCCCAGTCAGACAATGGCACTATATGTCAGTGGCAGGACTTGAAGGTATTTGTAACACCAATATATTCTTTGAATTCCCAGTCAGAAACTGGCACTATATGTCAGTGGCAGGACTTGAAGGTATTTGTAACCCCAATATATTCTTTGAATTCCCAGTCAGTAGTTCCTGAATCGAGTAATGGCGCACTTTACCACGTGGTGTTCGATTCGATTCGAACATGGCGAACAGCCTAATATCCGATCGAACATGAGTTCGATAGAACACTGTTCGCTCATCTCTAAAATTTATCTTACCTGCTCCCCATTAAAATGAGATTTTGCAGTGTGAGCTCAGCCGGCCTGTGTGGGCGTGACTTCAACAAATTGAAAGTGATTCCTGGAATGCATTCCAGTGCTGGAGCTGAGGCACATCACAGTGCTGCCCACACATAGGATGTGATCACACAGATTCAATCACCTCAGCACTTCCAGCTAGCAGAATGCGCCGCTCACAATGGCTGTCACTGTCACAACACAGGGCTGAATCCTAGGGGGCCCTGCGCAACTATAAGCCGCTGAGGGCCGCTATGTTTTGTCCAATTTGAATGGAGCACCAAATTCAAATGGACTAATCAATAAAATGCCACCAGACACCATCGATTACAATAGGGTTGTGACTAAATCCTATACTCCACAAGGACCTGGTCCTTATCACTTATAGTATTAGCCGCCTCAGTGTGATCTATTTCCCATTACTGGTCATGACCTTTTTTGCCCCCTAGTGGTCAGGTCCTGAACTGAAGTAGTATTTAGCCAGCTCACAGTGAAAAAATAATAATAATTAGAGATGAGCGAACACTAAAATGTTCGAGGTTCGAAATTCGATTTGAACAGCCGCTCACTGTTCGTGTGTTCGAACGGGTTTCGAACCCCATTATAGTCTATGGGAAACATATACTCGTTAAAGGGGAAACCCCAATCTGTGTCTGGAGGGTCACCAAGTCCACTATGACACCCCAGGAAATGATGCCAACACCTCTGGAATGACACTGGGACAGCAGGGGAAGCATGTCTGGGGGCATCTAACACACCAAAGACCCTCTATTACCCCAACATCATAGCCTAACAACTACACACTTTACACATTCAAAAAAACCTCTATCAAAGTGGGAAAATACCTGGAAACCTTCTTTACTCCCCAAATGGATGGACACAAACCCCAATTTAAGCTCAACAAACAGTAACAACCACCCCTTTAAACCATGACAACCACAGATGGAATAGGCAATGGGAAATCCTTTAGTCCTCACCCACAACTGTCATCGTGTGTGTGTGTGATGTGGTAAGACCTTCCAAAATTGACTTTTCTAGCCCTTAACATGAGCCCTTCCAAACAAACTTACAGGACCTTAAGCTGAGCTACCAGTAGAGATTGAGGCCCTTGGCATGAGTAGAGCCTTGCACCAGCAGTGTTTTTGGCCCTTAGGGTGAGTTGAGCCTTGTACCAGCGTGTGTCCCTTAACATCAGGCGGGCCCTAAGTTCTGCGCTTTGCACAAAAGTTCCACCATTGAATGGTACAAACCTTAGAAGACCCGAGAACCAGGAACAGGTCTTGCAATGGCTGTCGGATAACGCTTAAAGCACATTGTCCACCAGCCAGTCAGCCTCTACCTCCTCTCCTCCTCTTACCCAGCAGTCTTGTCCTCCTTCCACCCAAAATTCTCAATCTTCCCAGAACAATAACCCCAACTGTCCCTGCTCCCCAGAGCTGTTCTCCCTTCCTTTGACTGTACCGCAAACTGCACCTCCATTTCGCGATTCCACGGACCTAACAGACGAGTATCTGTGTCCAGATGCTCAAACACTAGAGTCTCCTCCATCTCCGGTCGATTTGGTGGCGGATGACCAGCAACCCACCCTCATCGACAACGATGAGACGCAGTTGCTGTCAGGGCAGCCAGTTGACATGCGCATTGTGCAGGAGGAGGAGGCGAGACAGGAGTTGGAAGAGGAGGTGGTGGACGACGAGGACACCGACTCCACCTGGACAAGGCGGATGTCAAGCTGGGAAAGTAGTGTGGATGTTGAGGCAGATGCAGCACCAAAAAGGGTAGCTAGAGGCAGAGGTCAGCAGCTTCGCCGAAGCCAGGCCAGACCCGGAATGTCCGAAGATGTTCCCTTTTGTACCCAGCCCAGAAAAACTCCCCCATCGAGGGCACGTTTCTCGAAGGTGTAGAGTTTTTTCAAGGAATGCGCCGAGGACAGATATAGTGTCGTCTACACAATTTGCCTCTCGAAATCGAGTAGGGGCCCTGAGAAGAGCAACCTGTCCACCACTTCAATGCACCGTCATTTGGAATCCAAGCACTGGAATCAGTGGCAGGCAGCAACGGCAGGACAAACGTCGCCCGCCGTTCATGCCACTGCCTCTGCTCACAGTGCTGGTGATGCACTCCAGAGGACGAGCTAGGACATCACTTCATCTGCCTCCGCCACTTTGTTGACTTCTCCCTCATCCTCCCCTTTTCCTGCCACTTCTCCTTTTGCCCGCGCCATCATGCGCCTCTTCCCAGCAACTCCCCATCTCCCAGGCCTTTCATTTCATGCTAAAGTACAGCGCAACCCACCCACATGCCCAAGGCTTCAACGGCCTCATCTCCAAAAATCTGGCCCAGGAGATGTTGGAGTCCCGGCTGGGGGACACTCTGCCCTTATTGGGCAGAGTGTCTACTGCGCCACCTCACTGTGCCGTCCACACCAGCACTTTCCCCCAAACATGAGGCGGTCCCTAAATTCAGCGCTTAGCTTAGCTGGGAAGAGGCACATTATGGTGCAGGCCAAAAGGGCGGATGAGGGTGAACTCCCCAATGTGTCACAGACGGATATGTAGGTGTCCTTGCATCATATCTTTGCACCATACTTGGCTGGATTGGACTTTCATTTTGTGCCAAAAAGTGGTCAAGACAGCGATCCCTCAGCTAATCCCATTACACCATCCATTGCCAACTGCAGCACTGAAATTACCATCTCTGGAAGTGGTCCAAAATCTTTCTCTGCATTTAGCCAGGCTCGATGCTATGGTAGGCTCCAGGTTTCTTAATGCATATTGCATGGGGGACTCAGATGTGTTTCTCAGCACTGAGACCACCACTTCTGACATCCCAAAGGAAGTAGGCAAGAGATGTGCAGTGCAGAAAAAAAAGATGAGAAAATAAGTGTAGGCTGTAGAAACGGTCTCATCTCCAACAATCTGGCCCAGGAGATGTTGGAGTCCCGGCTGGGGGACACTCTGCCCTTTTTGGGCAGAGTGTCTACTGCGCCACCTCACTGTGCCGTCCACACCAGCACTTTCCCCCAAACATGAGGCGGTCCCTAAATTCAGCACTTAGCTTAGCTGGGAAGAGGCGCATTATGGTGCAGGCCAAAAGGGCGGATGAGGGTGAACTCCCCAATGTGTCACAGACGGATATGTAGGTGTCCTTGCATCATATCCTTGCACCATACTTGGCTGGATTGGACTTTCATTTTGTGCCAAAAAGTGGTCAAGACAGCGATCCCTCAGCTAATCCCATTACACCATCCGTTGCCAACTGCAGCACTGAAATTACCATCTCTGGAAGTGGTCCAAAATTTTTCTCTGCATTTAGCCAGGCTCGATGCTATGGTAGGCTCCAGGGTTCTCTTAATGCATATTGCATGGGGGACTCAGATGTGTTTCTCAGCACTGAGACCACCACTTCTGACATCCCAAAGGAAGTAGGCAAGAGATGTGCAGTGCAGAAAAAAAGATGAGAAAATAAGTGTAGGCTGTAGAGCACAGAGGGATCGGAGAGGGCAGAGCTGGTGTCGGCCAGGTATTCCCAGTCAGAAACTGGCACTATATGGCAGTGGCAGGACTTGAAGGTATTTGTAACCCCAATATATTCTTTGCATTCCCAGTCAGACAATGGCACTATATGGCAGTGGCAGGACTTGAAGGTATTTGTAACCCCAATATATTCTTTGAATTCCCAGTCAGAAACTGGCACTATATGGCAGTGGCAGGACTTGAAGGTATTTGTAACCCCAATATATTCTTTGAATTCCCTGTCAGAAACTGGCACTATATGGCAGTGGCAGAACTTGAAGGTATTTGTAACCCCAATATATTCTTTGAATTCCCAGTCAGACAATGGCACTATATGGCAGTGGCAGGACTTGAAGGTATTTGTAACCCCAATATATTCTTTGCATTCCCAGTCAGACAATGGCACTATATGGCAGTGGCAGGACTTGAAGGTATTTGTAACCCCAATATATTCTTTGAATTCCCAGTCAGAAACTGGCACTATATGGCAGTGGCAGGACTTGAAGGTATTTGTAACCCCAATATATTTTTTGAATTCCCTGTCAGAAACTGGCACTATATGGCAGTGGCAGAACTTGAATGTATTTGTAACCCCAATATATTCTTTGAATTCCCAGTCAGACAATGGCACTATATGGCAGTGGCAGGACTTGAAGGTATTTGTAACCCCAATATATTCTTTGCATTCCCAGTCAGACAATGGCACTATATGGCAGTGGCAGGACTTGAAGGTATTTGTAACCCAATATATTCTTTGAATTCCCAGTCAGAAACTGGCACTATATGGCAGTGGCAGGACTTGAAGGCATTTGTAACCCCAATATATTCTTTGAATTCCCAGTCAGAAACTGGCACTATATGTCAGTAGCAAGAAATGAGGGTATTTGTAACCCCAATATATTCTTTGAATTCCCAGTCAGAAACTGGCACTATATGTCAGTGGCAAGACTTGAAGGTATTTGTAACCCCAATATATTCTTTGAATTCCCAGTCAGAAACTGGCACTATATGTCAGTGGCAGGACTTGAAGGTATTTGTAACACCAATATATTCTTTGAATTCCCAGTCAGAAACTGGCACTATATGTCAGTAGCAAGAAATGAGGGTATTTGTAACCCCAATATATTCTTTGAATTCCCAGTCAGAAACTGGCACTATATGTCAGTGGCAGGACTTGAAGGTATTTGTAACCCCAATATATTCTTTGAATTCCCAGTCAGAAACTGGCACCATATGTCAGTGGCAGGACTTGAAGGTATTTGTAACCCCAATATATTCTTTGAATTTCCAGTCAGAAACTGGCACCATATGTCAGTGGCAGGACTTGAAGGTATTTGTAACACCAATATATTCTTTGAATTCCCAGTCAGAAACTGGCACTATATGTCAGTGGCAGGACTTGAAGGTATTTGTAACCCCAATATATTCTTTGAATTCCCAGTCAGACAATGGCACTATATGGCAGTGGCAGGACTTGAAGGTATTTGTAACCCCAATATATTCTTTGCATTCCCAGTCAGACAATGGCACTATATGGCAGTGGCAGGACTTGAAGGTATTTGTAACCCAATATATTCTTTGAATTCCCAGTCAGAAACTGGCACTATATGGCAGTGGCAGGACTTGAAGGTATTTGTAACCCCAATATATTCTTTGCATTCCCAGTCAGACAATGGCACTATATGGCAGTGGCAGGACTTGAAGGTATTTGTAACCCCAATATATTCTTTGCATTCTCAGTCAGACAATGGCACTATATGGCAGTGGCAGGACTTGAAGGTATTGTAACCCCAATATATTCTTCGAATTCCCAGTCAGACAATGGCACTATATGGCAGTAGCAAAAATAGTGGGTGTATATAGCCCCAATTCTATTGCTAGGGGACTTGCAGGGTATTTCTGGGGTGAAGGTGGGGGGGCACACCGTTGGAACGGGGATCGGGGGTATATATAGGGTATACGGGAATACACTGTCAGTGTATTCCATTCAGGATCCTGGGAAAGCAGGGTTGCGGCGATTGAGCCCGTCAGTGCCACGTTACACTGACAAGCTTCTCCCTGGAATTGAAGTTATATGCAACCCCAATATATTCTTTGATTTCCCAGTCAGACAATGGCACTACATGGCAGTAGCAAAAATAGTGGGTGTATATAGCCCCAATTCTATTGCTAGGGGACTTGCAGGGTATTTCTGGGGTGAAGGTGGGGGGCACACCGTTGGAACGGGTGTATATATCGGGTATACGGGAATACACTGTCAGTGTATTCCATTCAGGATCCTGGGAAAGCTGGGTTGCGGCGTTTGAGCCCGTCAGTGCCACGTTACACTGACAAGCTTCTCCCTGGATTTTAGCTCTTACAAGAGCTGTTGGTTGTCTTCTCCTTCCTATCCTAGCCTGTCCCTGCCTACCCAGAATCTAAGCCCTAGCTAAATGGACGGAAACCTCCGTCCCCGGTGAATTGCAAGCTCAGAATGACGCGAACCTGGGCGGCGCTGTTGTTCACATGTTTTCGGCAGCCAATGGGTTTTTCCTACTTTTTTCAACGTCACCGGTGTCGTAGTTCCTGTCCCACCCATACCCTGCGCTGTTATTGGAGCAAAAAAGGCGCCAGGGAAGGTGGGAGGGGAATCGAGTAATGGTGCACTTTACCACGCGGTGTTCGATTCGATTCGAACATGTGGAACAGCCTAATATCCGATCGAACATGAGTTCGATAGAACACTGTTCGCTCATCTCTAATAATAATAATAATAATAATAATAATAAAAATAAATTTTATTTATATAGCGCCAACATATTCTGCAGCACTGTACAATTCAAATACAGACAGATACATAACAAAGAACGTCATTTCACACAATGGGACTGAGGGCCCTGCTTGCAAGAGCTTACAATCTATGAGGTAGAGGGGTGACACAAGAGGTAGCAGGGGCAGCATTGCTTATACAGTATTCAGACAATTTTGTAATAGAGGTTACTGTCATTACACAAACAAAACTTTATGAGCCATCACTAGTGGTGTCCTGTAACATGTGGATGGAGCTAAATAAAGTTAGCCTGAAAAGACATCATATCATGTGGGGTAATGTGGGAGCGGGGACAGAGGAAGGTTAAATTTTGGGGATTCTAATTATAGTACGGAACGATTTACGTTAGAAATTGTGATAGGCCTGTCTGAAAAGATATGTCTTTAGTTTGCATTTGAAACTGTAGAAATTGAGTTAATCTGATTTTCCAGGATAGAGTATTCCAGAGAAGTGGTGCAACTCGGGAGAAGTCTTGTATATGAGCGTGGGAGGTTCTGATAATAGAGGATGTAAGTGTTAGGTCATTGAGTGAGCGGAGAGCACGGGTTGGGTGGTAGACAGAGATGAAGGAGGAAATGTAGGGAGGTGCAGCATTATGGAGAGCCTTGTGGATGAGGGTGATAACTTTATATTTTATTCTATAATGAATAGGCAGCCAATGTAGCGACTGGCACAGACCAGAGGCATCGCTGTAGCGTCTAGCCTGATAGATGAGCCTGGCCGCTGCATTCAGAATAGATTGTAGAGGGGAGAGTTTAGTGAGGGGAAGACTGATTAGTAGGGAATTACAGTAGTGAAGGCGAGAATGAATCAGAGAGACAATAAGTGTCTTTAGTGTATCTCTGGTGAGGAAAGGGCGTATTCTGGAGATATTTTTGAGGTGGAGGTGACATGAACGTGCGAGTGATTCAATATGAAGGGTGAAGGAAAGGTCTGCGTCAAACATGACCCCAAGGCAGCGGGCATGCTGCCAAGGAGTTATAGTAAGGCCTGAGACTGCAATGGATATATCAGGGACAGATCTATTAGATGGTGTAAACAGTAGTAGTTCAGTCTTAGAGAGATTTAGTTTCAGATAGAGCGAGGACATGATATTAGAGACAGCAGAAAGACAGTCACTGGTGTTCTGTATCAGTGCAGGGGTGATGTCACGGGAAGATGTGTATAATTGGGTGTCATCAGCATAAAGATGGTACCTGAAGCCAAATCTGGCGATGGTTTGTCCAATGGGGGCTGTGTAGAGTGAAAAGAGCAGGGGGCCTAGGACTGAGCCCTAAGAACCCCAACAGCAAGGGAAAGAGGGGAGGAAACAGAGCCTGCAAATGATACACTGAACGTGCGGTCTGAGAGATAAGAGGAGAACCAGGAGAGTACAGTGTCCTTGAGGCCGACTGAGCGGAGCATAGTGAGGAGGAGATGATGGTCAATAGTGTCAAAAGCTGCAGAGAGGTCCAGAAGAATAAGAAGAGAGAAGTCACCATTGGATTTAGTCATTAGGAGATCATTGGAGACTTTTGTGAGAGCCGTTGCAGTAGAGTGCAGAGCGCGGAAGCCAGATTGTAAGGGGTCAAGAAGAGAGTTAGCAGAGAAATAGCGGATTAAACGAGAATAGACCAGGCGTTCCAAAAGTTTAGAGATGAAGGGGAGGTTAGAGACGGGTCGATAGTTAGCAGCACAGGATGGATCCAGGGAGGGTTTTTTCAATAGCGGAGTTATAACAGCATGCTTGAAGGAGGATGGGAAGTTTCCAGAGGAGAGAGAGAGGTTAAATATTTTAGTAAGGTAAGTCGTGACAGCAGGTGACAGAGATTGGAGAAGGTGCGAGGGGAAGGGGTCACTACTGCAGGTTGTAGGGCGAGATGAAGAAAGTAGCTGAGAGACTTCCTCTTCTGTAACAGGTTCAAAAGATGAGAAAAGACAGTCTGAAGTGCGGTTGGTGAGGGGATCAGTACTATGGTAGGTGATGGGATCAATGCCACCTGGGGCTTGGGCAGTTATTTCCTGACGGATCTTATCAATTTTAGCATGGAAATACGTGGCCAGGTCATCGGCACTAAGGTTTGTGAATGGCGTCTGCACCTTGGGTGTGAGTAAGGAGTGAAAAGTTTCAAAAAGCCTTTTAGGGTTGCTGGAGAGAGAAGAGATGAGGGCGGTGAAGTAAAAAGCATAAATTTGAAGTGGAGGAAATCTGCAGGTGAACGTGATTTTCTCCATAGATGTTCAGCACACCTAGAGCACCGCTGAAGAAATCGTGTCTGTGGCGTGTGCCAGGGTTGCTGCCTCCTATGTGGGACTTACGTGTGGATGGGGGAGCCCCCTCATCCAATGCATTTGTAAGGGTTTCATTATAGTGATTGGTGGCTAGATTGGGACAGGAGATTGAAGAGATGGGGGACAGAGAGGACTGTAGAGTATCTGAGAGGTGCTGGATGTCGATAGCACGCAAGTTCCTATATGTGTGTTGGGTAGGTGTATCTTGTGAAGGGGAGAGGGCACTGATGGTGAGAGACAAAAGATTATGATCAGAGAGCGGCAGAGAAGAGTTAGTAAAGTTAGAAACTGTGAGGAGTCAATGGAAGACGAGGTGAATCGTGTTGCCATCTACATGTGTGGCAAAAGAAGAGCTGGGAAGTGAGGGGTGTCAATAGGGATGTTAAAGTCACCCATGATGATGGTAGGGATGTCACTGGATAAAAAGTGGGGAAGCCAAGAAGCAAAGTGATCTAAAAATTGGTAGGGTGAGCCAGGTGGACGGAAGATCACGGCTACATGTAAAGAGAGTGGGCGGAAAAGTCTGATAGCATGGACTTCAAATGAGGAGAATGTGAGTGAGGGTACCGGTGGAATGGACTGAAAAATGCACTGTGGTGACAGAAGTAAGCCCACCCCACCACCCTGCCTGTTGTCAGGCCTAGAGGTATGTGAGAGTTGTAGGCCACCATGAGACAGAGCAGCAGGGGAGGCCGTATCTGCCTGCTGGATCCAAGTTTCAGTAAGGGCGAGCAGGCTGAGGGATTTACTAAGGAATAAGTCATTAATATATTCTAGTTTGTTACACACTGAGCGGACGTTTCAGAGAGAGCAGTTAAAGGAGACAGGGGAGAGATGAGGGGAAGGAACACTGTAAATATTGATGAGGTTTGTAGGCCTTCTATGTGTGCAGGAAGAAGAGTTAGTGAGGGAAGGAGGGCCGGGGTAGGAGAGATGTCCCTAGCAGCTAGGAGGAGTAAAATGGACAGAGACAGAAGATGGTTCAGTGATTTATGTGGGCGCTTATGTTTTGTTTCGCTCCTAAAAGAAGTAAAGGGGAGATTAAAGAGACTGAAAAGTGTGTGAGAGCTGTACATGGGAGAGGGAAGAAGAGAGGGGACTTACATGGATGGAGAGTACTGGTGGTAGAGATGGATGAGAGGTCTGCAGGAAGACAATGGCTAAGATAGTAAGAGACATTGCAGCTATAGGATATCATGTGGTAAAACTTGTTGTTTTAGGTTCAAATTTACCTTGTGTTCATACCATGTTCCGTGCCCTGTTTAAGTGCCATGTATAAGTGCACTTTGGCTAATCTGCACTTCGGTTAGGATGCAATGCACTTTGGTGAAATGGCTAAATCCCTTAGGTGTTAGGTGTAGGGTTCACACTACCGTTAGAGTCCGTTATGAAAGTGTCTGTTTTAACCCCCCCCCCCCCAAAAAAAAAAAAAAAAAAAAAAAGATGGACACCTATCATAACGGACAAAAAACGGTCAGTAACTGATGGCTATCAGTTGCTGTCCTTTATATGTCCGTTTCCTATAGACTTCATTGTTAAAAAAAAATAAACAGACACTTGCTATCCGTTTTTTTCTAACGGCAGAAAAGCCCTGCATGTCGTATTTTTTTTTGTCCGCTGGAAAAAAAGGACATGGGCGTAAACGGACACAAGATAAAATCCCATTGAAATGAATGGAAATTTTAACGGGCTTGTGACAGTTCAGCTAGTGTCTGTTGCTAAAATCTTGAACGGACAATAGCCACGGACACTGCTGACGGTCACCAGCAGTAGTGTGAATGCCCCCTTACTACAGATGGACCAGGTCCTCACCAGTCCAAATTCCAGAGAAACGTTCAAATTCTTATGACCCCCTTGCAAGATACCCAGAGGGGAGGGGATAACTTGTCGCAGATAGCCCCTGTAAGTCTACCCCTGCACTGCTAGCAATTACTTCACCAATAGCCATATATTTCCTGAGCACCCCCAAACAAGCATTCTATATCTCTAGTGAATCCCCATAATGTTACTAAACACTCCAAAGCTCAGAGCACCCCTAACAAGTTTCACACAGCTCCCCATTTGTCTTTTATGGCCGAAGCCCAATGTGGTCCCTGCAAAGTGGATAGTGAATCCCATTCATGTATTGCAGAAAAATACCTGCAGCAGAAATTTTATGACTTCCAAAACAGTTGTGTTTTGGGAAATTGCAGAATGTCAATTATACCTTATGGAAACACCAGCGGTTTCCCTATTGGTATAATGGAAGCAGAAAATCCACAGAGGAAAATTCTGCAAACTTTGTGCGAAAAGCGCTGCAGGAAATCACTATGCGTTTACACAGCAGTTTTTCCCACAAGGTTTTTTGGCTGCGTCCAACTACTTGGCGTCTTAGCCTAAAGCACATTATCAATCGCCTATGCTCTGCCAATGAAGGAGTTTCTTTGCGCCTCTCATGCAAACCTAACACAGATATGAAAGATTCTTCCATTCTTCATGAGCCTCTTGTGCATCACCAACCCCCCCCCCCCCTTCCTGAATATACTTTCAGTGCATGGAGCAATCACCCCCCATCTCTCCATGTGCTCTCCCACCATGCATCCCACATCTCTCCCCCCACAATACACCATGCACCCCACATCTCTCCCCCCACAGTAAACCGTGCACCCCACATCTCTCCCCCCACAGTACACCGTGCACCCCACATCTCTCCCCCCACAGTACACTGTGCACCCCACATCTCTCCCCCCACAGTACACCGTGCACCCCACATCTCTCCCCCCTACAGTACACCGTGCACCCCACATCTCTCCCCCTACAGTACACCGTGCACCCCACATCTCTCCCCCCTACAGTACACCGTGCACCCCACATCTCTCCACCACCACACTACACCATGCACCCCACATCTCTCCCCCCTACAGTACACCGTGCATTCCACATCTCTCAACCCCCACAGTACACCGTGCACCCCACATTTCTCCACCCCCACACTACACCGTGCACCCCAAATTTCTCCACCCCCACACTACACCGTGCACCCTACATCTCTCCACCCCCACACTACAACTCTCCCCCATAGTACGCCAAGCACCCCACATCTCTTCCTCCACTACACGATACATCTCTCACCTCCACTACACAATGCACCCCAGATCTGTCTCCCTACAGTACACTGTGCACCCCATATCTCTCACCCCCACACTACAACATGCACCCTACAACTCTTAACACATAGTACACCATGTACCTGAGATCTCTACCCCCACAGTACACCATGCACCTACATCTCTCAGCCCAACTACACAATGCACCACAGATCTGCCCCCCACCCACAGCACAGCATGCACCAGCAGCTCTCAGCCCCACTACACAATGCACCACAGATCTGTCCCCCCCAGCACAGCATGCACCTACAGCTCTCAGCCCAACTACACAATGCACCCCAGATTTGTCCTCCCCTCCACAGTACACCATACAACCTACATCTCTCACTCACACTGCACAATGCACCCCACAGTACACCAGGTACCTCACATCTCTGCATGTTCTTCCACTGCAAGGAATACAACATATTCAAGGACCTTCCTGCAGCATAGACACGCCTACCCAATAACAAGACTAGAGAATGTCATGTTACTGTGACGGTCAGAAGGTCCTTGCTGAGTAGTGATAAGAGGAGACCAGAGCAGGCACAGACACGTGACATGGTCAAGCTGTGTCACATGCCCCTCCATGTCACGAGCTCAGTGGTCAAAGGAGGAGTGTCAGAGAGCCGGCAGAGCCATGTCAGCGGGGGGTGTGGCCTCAAAAATAAAGAGACAGAAGTAGAAATGAAAATGAATGTCTATGAGTAAGTTTATTATTTATCTTTGTTCTACACATTACAAACTGTTAGCTATAAAGTGGCCGACCCCTTTAAGTTGCAGGGACATAATGCAAAATAAATTACACCAAAAGACAATTTAGTGAATGTCTAATTTGATAAGTGTACGCGAACCATCGGAGTTCCAAAATTCTTTACTCACATCTATATTACAACATGCTGTACAATCACCACACGGTTTACATCCCACGATGGGCCCACTGGATCCAAATATGAAGGGTTGTAAATTAGCTTGATAATGACTGCAAACTAATGTATCGCTTAGATTACAGTTTCTCCTGTAAGTAATGGATGGTTGGTGGTTGACATATGTGACAGGACCAGGGGCAAAGTGGTAGAAGGAGTATACATTTCTCCCAGGTTCCTGTCATACACAATCTAGGTGCAGCTGACATACAATACAGCGATCTTTATAGACAGTGTCCACTTAATCAGGTGATGGAGCTTTGAGCAAGAATACCTTGGGCTTGGTTAACTCGTAGTTGCTTGGGAAGTTAAACTTGTATATACTTGTAAGGATGGCCTGTATCCAGGGGGTTAGACCTCAACAAAGCTGGGTACACATATATAGAAGAGGAGATACAAGTTATCGACGGCGGGCGACCCTCAATTTCCGTCGGACTAGCTATGGGCTCCTTAAATATAGATTTGTCCCAAAGACTTACTTGAATAGAGTGATACGTGTGGAGTTCCCAGATGTGTGGATAAAACAGGACGGCCTACTCGTAGAGACGTGGAGCTTCAGAGGAAAACACTCTCTGAGGAAGATCTTGGAGGCAGAGGAAAAGACATCTCTGCTTGGAGATTCAGAAGAAAGTATTCTCTGAGAAGAATCTTGGGTACAGAGGAAAAGACGTCTCTGTTAAAATTTCCCGGAGACTTAGCTGCCATTTTTACAGCTTCCCATGTGCTCAGCTCCACACCGAAGACAAAAGACCAAAAAGTTCCCAACCCCGTCTCTAGAGAGGGCGGTCACTCAGCTCCGCCTCCAGGCCAGCCAAGCTCCCTTGAGTGGTCCTGGAGGTCACCTAATTATAATGGACACTCCTTTTACAGTGCCAGCTCATATTACATTACAATGGTAAATATAGGCAGGTTTAGTACACAAAAACATCCACAAGATGGCGCATGCTCTGGAAAAATAGAAATGAAGGAATGAAGGGGGAGTAAATCTATACCTTATATGCAAATGTCCATACTATCTCGGTCTGCAAGGACTATAAGGGGGAATTGGACTAGCAGTACCGGGATATTACAAGTATTGGTGTCTGTACTCCATTCAGCCACTCCAGGTTTTGGGATACGTGGGGTTAAATCCTTGCTATCCAGGAGTATGTGGATAAAAAGGCAGTCAGCCCACAGATATATGGCTCTGTCTACTCCTGGGGAAAATACTTGTGAGTACTACTGCTGTTTTGTGTTTAGGGAGCTGTGCAGAAGGCCCAGCTCTCAAAGTTAGGTAACCTGTGTTGTAGGTAGAAGCCGGACAGCTAGGATTTATTTTGTATTGCATTGCATCTATTTTGTTCCTGCACAACTTTAATTAAAACTGGTTGCGGCCAGTTGCACCATACTTGGCTGGATTGGACTTTAATTTTGTGCCAAAAGTGCTAAAGACAGCGATCCCTGAGCTAATCCCGGTACACATAGGACCCAATTATCGAATCCTGAGTCAATAAATGCTAATATTTACGTAAAATTCATTTGACCTCAAAACTCCTAGAGGAAAAGGTAGTGATGAATCGAACTTGATTTTGAGGAACAGTTTCCTTCACTCGGTTCTGCAAAATATCACTGCGGCATGTTGAGATAGTTCTTTTAAAACCTCTTGATATGGGTCCCTCACCATAGCCCCGTTTGCGGAACCGTGGACCTAAATCAAAAGAGGATGCCAGAAATTATGCTTCAGTTGAAGATATTCTTCTGGTATGGAGGAATTGTCCTGTTGGAATATTATTTACCAGGTTCCTTGGGTGAGAAGAAGTAAAATGTAAAAGAAATTAGTTGAAGTTGATTTGCAGAAGATATCAGTATTAGAGATGAGCGAACAGTGTTCTATCGAACTCATGTTCGATCGGATATTAGGCTGTTCGGCATGTTCGAATCGAATCGAACACCGCGTGGTAAAGTGCGCCATTACTCGATTCCCCTCCCACCTTCCCTGGCGCCTTTTTTGCTCCAATAACAGCGCAGGGTAGGTGGGACAGGAACTACGACACCGGTGACGTTGAAAAAAGTAGGCAAAACCCATTGGCTGCCGAAAACATGTGACCTCTAATTTAAAAGAACAGCGACGCCCAGCTTCGCGTCATTCTGAGCTTGCAATTCACCGGGGACGGAGGTTTCCGTCCAGTTAGCTAGGGGTTAGATTCTGGGTAGGCAGGGACAGGCTAGGATAGGAAGGAGAAGACAACCAACAGCTCTTATAAGAGCTAAATTCCAGGGAGAAGCTTGTCAGTGTAACGTGACACTGACGGGCTCAGTCGCCGCAACCCAGCTTTCCGCGGATCCTGAATGGAATACACTGACAGTGTATTCCCGTATACCCGATATATACCCCCGATACCCGTTCCAACGGTGTGCCCCCCCACCTTCACCCCAGAAATACCCTGCAAGTCCCCTAGCAATAGAATTGGGGCTATATACACCCACTATTTTTGCTACTGCCATATAGTGCCATTGTCTCACTGGGAATTCAAAGAATATATTGGGCTTACATATAACTTCAATTCCAGGGAGAAGCTTGTCAGTGTAACGTGGCACTGACGGGCTCAATCGCCGCAACCCAGCTTTCCCAGGATCCTGAATGGAACACACTGACAGTGTATTCCCGTATACCCCATATATACACCCCAAATCCCCGTTCCAACGGTGTGCCCCCCCACCTTCACCTCAGAAATACCCTGCAAGTCCCCTAGCAATAGAATTGGGGCTATATACACCCACTATTTTTGCTACTGGTATATAGTGCCATTGTCTGACTGGGAATTCAAAGAATATATTGGGGTTACGTGCACCCACAATTTTTGCTACTGGTATATAGTGCCATTGTCTGACTGGGAATTCAAAGAATATATTGGGGTTACGTGCACCCACAATTTTTGCTACTGGTATATAGTGCCATTGTCTCACTGGGAATTCAAAGAATATATGGGGGTTACGTGCACCCACAATTTTTGCTACTGCTATACAGTGCCATTGTCTCACTGGGAATTCAAAGAATATATTGGGGTTACGTGCACCCACAATTTTTGCTACTGGTAGATAGTGCCATTGTCTCACTGGGAATTCAAAGAATATATGGGGGTTATGTGCACCCACAATTTTTGCTACTGGTATATAGTGCCATTGTCTGACTGGGAATTCAAAGAATATATTGGGGTTATGTGCACCCACAATTTTTGCTACTGCTATATAGTGCCAGTTTCTGACTGGTAATTCAAAGAATATATTGGGGTTACGTGCACCCACAATTTTTGCTACTGGTATATAGTGCCAGTTTCTGACTGGGAATTCAAAGAATATATGGGGGTTACGTGCACCCACAATTTTTGCTACTGCTATATAGTGCCATTGTCTCACTGGGAATTCAAAGAATATATGGGGGTTACGTGCACCCACAATTTTTGCTACTGGTATATAGTGCCATTGTCTCACTGGGAATTCAAAGAATATATGGGGGTTATGTGCACCCACAATTTTTGCTACTGGTATACAGTGCCATTGTCTCACTGGGAATTCAAAGAATATATTGGGGTTACGTGCACCCACAATTTTTGCTACTGCTATACAGTGCCATTGTCTCACTGGGAATTCAAAGGAGCTTCAGAGGAAAACACTCTCTGAGGAAGATCTTGGAGGCAGAGGAAAAGACATCTCTGCTTGGAGATTCAGAAGAAAGTATTCTCTGAGAAGAATCTTGGGTACAGAGGAAAAGACGTCTCTGTTAAAATTTCCCGGAGACTTAGCTGCCATTTTTACAGCTTCCCATTGGGGTTACGTGCACCCACAATTTTTGCTACTGGTAGATAGTGCCATTGTCTCACTGGGAATTCAAAGAATATATTGGGGTTACGTGCACCCACAATTTTTGCTACTTGTATATAGTGCCATTGTCTCACTGGGAATTCAAAGAATATATTGGGCTTACATATAACTTCAATTCCAGGGAGAAGCTTGTCAGTGTAACGTGGCACTGACGGGCTCAATCGCCGCAACCCAGCTTTCCCAGGATCCTGAATGGAACACACTGACAGTGTATTCCCGTATACCCCATATATACACCCCAAATCCCCGTTCCAACGGTGTGCCCCCACACCTTCACCTCAGAAATACCCTGCAAGTCCCCTAGCAATAGAATTGGGGCTATATACACCCACTATTTTTGCTACTGGTATATAGTGCCATTGTCTGACTGGGAATTCAAAGAATATATTGAGGTTACGTGCACCCACAATTTTTGCTACTGGTATATAGTGCCATTGTCTGACTGGGAATTCAAAGAATATATTGGGGTTACGTGCACCCACAATTTTTGCTACTGGTATATAGTGCCATTGTCTCACTGGGAATTCAAAGAATATATGGGGGTTACGTGCACCCACAATTTTTGCTACTGCTATACAGTGCCATTGTCTCACTGGGAATTCAAAGAATATATTGGGGTTACGTGCACCCACAATTTTTGCTACTGGTATATAGTGCCATTGTCTGACTGGGAATTCAAAGAATACATGGGGGTTATGTGCACCCACAATTTTTGCTACTGCTATACAGTGCCATTGTCTCACTGGGAATTCAAAGAATATATTGGGGTTACGTGCACCCACAATTTTTGCTACTGGTATATAGTGCCATTGTCTGACTGGGAATTCAAAGAATATATTGGGGTTACAAATACCCTCATTTCTTGCTACTGCCATATAGTGCCAGTTTCTGACTGGTAATTCAAAGAATATATTGGGGTTACGTGCACCCACAATTTTTGCTACTGGTATATAGTGCCATTGTCTGACTGGGAATTCAAAGAATATATTGGGGTTACAAATACCCTCATTTCTTGCTACTGGTATATAGTGCCATTGTCTGACTGGGAATTCAAAGAATATATTGGGGTTACGTGCACCCACAATTTTTGCTACTGGTATATAGTGCCATTGTCTGACTGGGAATTCAAAGAATATATGGGGGTTATGTGCACCCACAATTTTTGCTACTGGCATATAGTGCCATTGTCTCACTGGGAATTCAAAGAATATATTGGGGTTATGTGCACCCACAATTTTTGCTACTGCTATATAGTGCCAGTTTCTGACTGGTAATTCAAAGAATATATTGGGGTTACGTGCACCCACAATTTTTGCTACTGGTATATAGTGCCATTGTCTGACTGGGAATTCAAAGAATATATGGGGGTTACGTGCACCCACAATTTTTGCTACTGCTATACAGTGCCATTGTCTCACTGGGAATTCAAAGAATATATTGGGGTTACGTGCACCCACAATTTTTGCTACTGGTATATAGTGCCATTGTCTCACTGGGAATTCAAAGAATATATGGGGGTTATGTGCACCCACAATTTTTGCTACTGGTATATAGTGCCAGTTTCTGACTGGGAATTCAAAGAATATATGGGGGTTACGTGCACCCACAATTTTTGCTACTGCTATATAGTGCCATTGTCTCACTGGGAATTCAAAGAATATATGGGGGTTACGTGCACCCACAATTTTTGCTACTGGTATATAGTGCCATTGTCTCACTGGGAATTCAAAGAATATATGGGGGTTATGTGCACCCACAATTTTTGCTACTGGTATACAGTGCCATTGTCTCACTGGGAATTCAAAGAATATATTGGGGTTACGTGCACCCACAATTTTTGCTACTGCTATACAGTGCCATTGTCTCACTGGGAATTCAAAGGAGCTTCAGAGGAAAACACTCTCTGAGGAAGATCTTGGAGGCAGAGGAAAAGACATCTCTGCTTGGAGATTCAGAAGAAAGTATTCTCTGAGAAGAATCTTGGGTACAGAGGAAAAGACGTCTCTGTTAAAATTTCCCGGAGACTTAGCTGCCATTTTTACAGCTTCCCATTGGGGTTACGTGCACCCACAATTTTTGCTACTGGTAGATAGTGCCATTGTCTCACTGGGAATTCAAAGAATATATTGGGGTTACGTGCACCCACAATTTTTGCTACTTGTATATAGTGCCATTGTCTCACTGGGAATTCAAAGAATATATTGGGCTTACATATAACTTCAATTCCAGGGAGAAGCTTGTCAGTGTAACGTGGCACTGACGGGCTCAATCGCCGCAACCCAGCTTTCCCAGGATCCTGAATGGAACACACTGACAGTGTATTCCCGTATACCCCATATATACACCCCAAATCCCCGTTCCAACGGTGTGCCCCCACACCTTCACCTCAGAAATACCCTGCAAGTCCCCTAGCAATAGAATTGGGGCTATATACACCCACTATTTTTGCTACTGGTATATAGTGCCATTGTCTGACTGGGAATTCAAAGAATATATTGAGGTTACGTGCACCCACAATTTTTGCTACTGGTATATAGTGCCATTGTCTGACTGGGAATTCAAAGAATATATTGGGGTTACGTGCACCCACAATTTTTGCTACTGGTATATAGTGCCATTGTCTCACTGGGAATTCAAAGAATATATGGGGGTTACGTGCACCCACAATTTTTGCTACTGCTATACAGTGCCATTGTCTCACTGGGAATTCAAAGAATATATTGGGGTTACGTGCACCCACAATTTTTGCTACTGGTATATAGTGCCATTGTCTGACTGGGAATTCAAAGAATACATGGGGGTTATGTGCACCCACAATTTTTGCTACTGCTATACAGTGCCATTGTCTCACTGGGAATTCAAAGAATATATTGGGGTTACGTGCACCCACAATTTTTGCTACTGGTATATAGTGCCATTGTCTGACTGGGAATTCAAAGAATATATTGGGGTTACAAATACCCTCATTTCTTGCTACTGCCATATAGTGCCAGTTTCTGACTGGTAATTCAAAGAATATATTGGGGTTACGTGCACCCACAATTTTTGCTACTGGTATATAGTGCCATTGTCTGACTGGGAATTCAAAGAATATATTGGGGTTACAAATACCCTCATTTCTTGCTACTGGTATATAGTGCCATTGTCTGACTGGGAATTCAAAGAATATATTGGGGTTACGTGCACCCACAATTTTTGCTACAGGTATATAGTGCCATTGTCTGACTGGGAATTCAAAGAATATATGGGGGTTATGTGCACCCACAATTTTTGCTACTGGCATATAGTGCCATTGTCTCACTGGGAATTCAAAGAATATATTGGGGTTATGTGCACCCACAATTTTTGCTACTGCTATATAGTGCCAGTTTCTGACTGGTAATTCAAAGAATATATTGGGGTTACGTGCACCCACAATTTTTGCTACTGGTATATAGTGCCATTGTCTGACTGGGAATTCAAAGAATATATGGGGGTTACGTGCACCCACAATTTTTGCTACTGCTATACAGTGCCATTGTCTCACTGGGAATTCAAAGAATATATTGGGGTTACGTGCACCCACAATTTTTGCTACTGGTATATAGTGCCATTGTCTGACTGGGAATTCAAAGAATATATGGGGGTTACGTGCACCCACAATTTTTGCTACTGCTATACAGTGCCATTGTCTCACTGGGAATTCAAAGAATATATTGGGGTTACGTGCACCCACAATTTTTGCTACAGGTATATAGTGCCATTGTCTGACTGGGAATTCAAAGAATATATGGGGGTTACGTGCACCCACAATTTTTGCTACTGCTATACAGTGCCATTGTCTCACTGGGAATTCAAAGAATATATTGGTGTTACGTGCACCCACAATTTTTGCTACTGCTATACAGTGCCATTGTCTCACTGGGAATTCAAAGAATATATTGGGGTTACGTGCACCCACAATTTTTGCTACTGGTATATAGTGCCATTGTCTGACTGGGAATTCAAAGAATATATGGGGGTTACGTGCACCCACAATTTTTGCTACTGCTATACAGTGCCATTGTCTCACTGGGAATTCAAAGAATATATTGGGGTTATGTGCACCCACAATTTTTGCTACTGGTATATAGTGCCATTGTCTGACTGGGAATTCAAAGAATATATGGGGGTTACGTGCACCCACAATTTTTGCTACTGCTATACAGTGCCATTGTCTCACTGGGAATTCAAAGAATATATTGGGGTTATGTGCACCCACACTTTTTGCTACTGCTATATAGTGCCAGTTTCTGACTGGTAATTCAAAGAATATATTGGGGTTACGTGCACCCACAATTTTTGCTACTGCTATACAGTGCCATTGTCTCACTGGGAATTCAAAGAATATATTGGGGTTACGTGCACCCACAATTTTTGCTACTGCTATACAGTGCCATTGTCTCACTGGGAATTCAAAGAATATATTGGGGTTACGTGCACCCACAATTTTTGCTACTGGTAGATAGTGCCATTGTCTCACTGGGAATTCCACAAATAATTTGGGGATTCATTCACCCTACATCTCAGGCTCTTGCCATATTCACCCAGGTTGTCAGTGCTGCACCAGCTCGTTCCCAGACAGCTCGGCCCGAAAAACACGTTACCTATATAGAGGATTTGGACAATGAAGACAACATGTTCTAAATCTAATGTCTGCACCTTCTCCAGAATTAAAATAAAGGCAGCATTTAACTTTCAAATAGCACTGCACAAAGGAAGAGCTTATCAGCTTGTCTCATGACATGCTACTGAAAAGTGTCATTTGTGTATCTTAATGTAAATATAGTTGTATAAGCTTTTTGGGTTTTAGGCACTGCCAAGTTATTTATTACCACCCGCTCCCTTATAATGATGATGACGCCAAAGTCACTGTGGGTGTTCAGAGCTCACAGCTTTGGTTGACATTTGTCTTGCTCTCTGTCGGTACCAGCTGTCTTTTTGGATACCGTAAAGTTATGTTGACTTTATTAACAGCTATAGAAGCTTTAGCCAGGTTGTGACGGTGTGTAACCCTAACAACACTAAGTGGGATGCACATTAATAGTCAGTCTATGTACGCTAAACGTATCAGTGAAGTAATTTTTTTTCCCTCTCCCCTAATATAACAAAGGAACAGACATTAGACCTAGACCGGGGTTCGAGGCTTGTAAAAATCCAGTATTATTTGTTCTTCATGATGTGAAATATGTGTTGAAAAGCAACCCAAGATGAAGTCAGCCATGTGTGCCAGTGTGTTACTTGGCATGCCTTTGCTGGCCCCAACTGTAAGGGTCACTCTCCATTTCCTCCATTTTCCACTCCCCTTCACACCATTTGTGGTGAAGCAATGGGATGCACTGAAGTGCACCCTCTAGCCTTGTGTGGGACAGGGACATCAGATGCCACTCCAACCCCCTCGTCTTCCTCCGCCAGCCAACAGTGCGAAGATGAGAGGAGTGTGCTCTGAATGTTTTCTGCCTAGCAGAGGCTAGTTCTCACGAAAATGGCCCCACTTTGACCTGTATATCAGGCACAATGGTGTAGGTTTCAAAGAAACATGGCACCAACAAGTTGAAAAACGTGGGCCATGCGTGGACCGTGTTTGAGTCTGGCAAGCTCCAGATCTGCTACCAGGTTCCAGCCATTATCACAGGCGCAAAAATGCCAGGCCCCAGGTGTAGCAGGGAAAAAAAAATGCCATCTCAGCCAGGATGGCATCCCTGACCTCGGAGGCACTGTGCTGTCTGTCCCCCAAGCTGATCAGTTTCAGCATGGCCTGCTGACATCTCCCCATGCCAGTGTTACAGTGTTTTCCGCTAGTAGCTGGGGTGGAGGTTGCAGCATCGTAGGGTTTCAGTCTACTCCTGCCATGAATTTTGGCCTGGGAGAGGAGATAGGCCACCCCAGTTTGCACCCGGGGAACAGACTCCACCACATTCACCCTGCCTGTCATTAAAGATAAGCACTGCAGCATCCCTGACCACAGGCGCTTGTCCATGTGTCGGTGGTCAAGTGGATCTTGCAGCAAAGCGCAGAGCTCTGGGCCCGACTGATGTTATGGGACACATGCAGGCGCAAGGCAGGGACAGCACACCAAGAGAAGTAGTAACGGCTAGGCCCAGCATAGGGAGGTGCCCCAGCTGCCATCTGCTGACGGAAGGCCTGGGTCTCCAGAAGCATAAACAAACACCAACATCTCCAGGGCCAGCAGTTTATCGATGAGGCTGTTAAAGGCTTGGGCATGGGGGTGGGTTGTGTTGTACTTCTGCCTGCAATGAAAAGCTTGGGAAATGTGGAGTGGCTGGGAAGAGGCGCATGATGGTGCAGGCCAAAAGGGCGCATGAGGGTGAACTCCCCAATGTGTCAGAGATAGGTGTGTAGGTGTCCTTGCATCATATACTTGCACCATATTTGGCTTTGGAAGTTAATTTTGTGCCAAAAAGTGGTTAAGACAGCGATCCCTCAGCTACTCCCGTTACACTGTCTAGTGAAATTACCATCTTTGGAAGTGGACCACCACTTGTAAGATCCCAAAGGAAGCAGGCAAGAGATGTGCAGTGCAGAAAAAAAGATGAGAAAATAAGTTTAGGCTGTAGAGCACAGAGGGATCGGAGAGGACAGAGCTGGTGTCGGCCAGGTATTCCCACAACATGCGCCTATACTTGTCCCTCCTGGTGACACTAGGCCCCTGAGTGGCAGTAATTTGTACAGGGGGGCCATTAACGTGTTCCAGACCTAGGAATAAGTCTTCCAACAGGGTAGAGTTTTGCATGCCTTTGCTTCTACCCACTGTTTTTGCTGCTTAGCTTCCCTCCACATCTACACTGCTTTCACCCCTAAACATCACCCCAGTTTATGCCTTTGTTTCTACCCTGTTTTTTTTGTTGAATTAGCTTCCCTCCACATCTACACTGCTTTAGCCCCTAAACATCACCCCAGTTTATGCCTTTGCTTCTACCCTGTTTTTTTTTGTTGAATTAGCTTTCCTCCACATCTACACTGCTTTAGCCCCTAAACATCACCCCAGTTTATGCCTTTGCTTCTACCCAGGTTTTTTGTTGATTTAGCTTCCCTCTACATCTACACTGCTTTAGCCCCTAGACATCACCCCTGTCCATGTGGGGTCGGTGGCCTCGTCATCCACCAACTCCTCTTCCAATTGCGCACTGGCCCCTTACTGCAAACCGCACATGACCACAGCTTGCCCTGATGGCAACTGTGTCTCATGATCCCCACTTAGGTCCAGACAAGTCGGTGGCGGGTCCAAACCCCCAAAATTGGAAGGAAATGGCGGATGCTGCAGTATTTCTAACACCTGTTCCTGGTGCTCGGGCCTGGTCTGTGTTGTACCCTGCACCCTGCTTAACGCAGCTGCCATATCAGAAGTTGTGCTGAGCGCATGCTAATGTTTTGTGTCCAGTGCAATGGATGGGATGGGATTTCACATAAGTCTGCCACCCATGGCCACTCATGGTTGAGCAACTGAGGGAGTTGACTTTGACGAACCCGAGGGTTTTGGAGTTGGAACTACATCAAAGGTCTGTGCTGCTCACACACTCTGCTCAACACATGATATGTTTAGTGCCAGCAGTGTGGAGACGTCGCACAACAGCCGTTGTTCCAGCAGGTACAGGCGTTGTAGGAGTGCATAGAGGCTAGCAGCGGCAACTATAAACTTTAAAAACTATCCGCACAAGCGCCACACTTTCACCAGTAGCTCAGGAACATTGGGGTACCTTTTTAAAATGATTAGCAGCAATGAGTTAAAAACGTGGCCCAGGCATGGAATATGTTGCAGGCTGCCAAGCTACAGAGCCAATCCCAGGTTACGGCCATTATCACACATGACAACATGCCTGGGCCCAGGTGCAGTGGCAAAAACCACATTGCCGTCTCATCGAGGATGGCATGACTCACTTTGTAGGCAGTGTGCTGTCTGGCCCCCAAGCTGATGAGCTTCAGCACGGCCCGCTGACGTCTCCCCACACCAGTGTTGCAGCGTTTCCAGCTCGTAGCTGGGGTCAATTTAACAGCGGAGGAGGGTGGTGTTTCAGCCCTCCTCCCAGGAATGTTGTGTGGGGAGACAAGTCAGGCCACCACATTTTGCGACCCGGTCCACGCCTCAACTACATTCAACCACTGTGCCCAAATTGAAAGGTAGCGTCCCTGTCCGCATGCACTTGTCCATTCGTAACTGGTCACATGGAACTTTAGGGCTAAGCGCTGAATTTAGGGACCGCCTCATGTTTGGGGGAAAGTGCTGGTGTGGACGGCACAGTGCGGTGGCGCAGTAGACACTCTGCCCAAAAAGGGCAGAGTGTCCCCCAGCCGGGATTCCAACATCTCCTGGGCCAGATTTCTTGAGATGAGGCCGTTGAAGCCTTGGGCATGTGGGTGGGTTGCGCTGTACTTTAGCATGAAATGAAAGGCTTGGGAGATGGGGAGTTGCTGGGAAGAGGCGCATGATGGCGCGGGCAAAAGGAGAAATGGCAGGAAAAGGTGAGGATAAGGGTGAACTCCCCAAAGTGTCAGAGGCAGATGTGGAGGTGTCCTGGCTGCTGGTCTGGACTGCAGCGCCAGCCCTGTCAACAGTGAGAGAGGCAGTGGCCGCCAGGCCAAACGACGATTGTCCTGCGCTTGCTCTCACCCACTGAGCCCAGGGCTTGCCTTCCAAATGATGGCACCCGCAAGAGGTGGTGAGATTCCTCTCCGCAGATCTCCAACCCATCTTGGACTTGCAAATTGCACTAAATTTTTCATGTAACTGACATGTATATGATGAGTCTATCCATTGTCTGTTCATTTTGGTGAAAGTCAGCCTGTCAGCTGACAGACAGCTGTGCTTGTCAGTGATGATGCCACCGGCTGCTTGTACCCCCAGTTTTTGCTGCTTAGCTTGCCTCCACATCCACACTGCTTTTGCCCCTACACATCACCCCTATCCATGCCTGTGCCTCTAGCCATAACTCTGCCACCCATGGAAACTCATGGTGCAGAAAGTGAGGGAGCTGACTCTGAGGAACCCTTGGGTTTTGTAGCTGGTACTCCATCAAAGGTCTCTGCTGCTCACACACCCTGCTGAACATACGGTATCTAGGGTTAGAGCGTGTGGTGACCTCGCACAACAGTAGGTGCTTCAGGCAGATGTAGGCCTTGCTGGAGTGTATTGCGGCTAGCTCCAGGTACTGTAGACTTGGGAAAGTGGGTGTCCAAGTGCTGCACTTTCACCCTTAGCTCAGCTAATTTGGGGTATGTTTTTAAAAATCATTGCACCACTACATTGAACACGTGGGCCAGGCATGGAACGTGTTGGAGGCTGGCAAGCTCCAGAGCCCTCCAACAAGACAAAAAAGCCTGGCCCCAGGGGCAGCGGGGATAAACAAATTGCCATCTCATCCAGGATGGCATCCCTGACCTCAGAGGCAGTGTGCTGTCCGTCTCCCAAGCTGATGAGCTTCAGCCCAGCCTGCTGACGTCTCCCCACACCAGTGTTGCAGCATTTTCAGCTCGTAGCTGGGGTCAATCTAACAGCGGAGGAGGAGGAGGGTGGTGTTTCAGCCCTCCTCCCAGGAATGTTTTGTGGGGAGACAAGTCAGGAAAATTCTTGAAACAGGGGAGAGTTTTGCATCTTTGCCCTTGCTGCCTATGGACATCCCTTTGCCTCTAGCCACCATTTTCCCTGCTTTGCTTGCCTCCACATCCACACTGCTTTTGCCCCTAGACATCACCCCAGTCCATGCCTTAGCTTTTACCCCCAGTTTTTCCTGCTTAGCTTGCCTCCACATCCACACTGCTTTTGCCCCTAGACATCACCCCAGTCCATGCCTTAGCTTGTACCCCCAGTTTTTCCTGCTTAGCTTGCCTCCACATCCACACTGCTTTTGCCCCTAGACATCATCCCTATCCATGCCTCTGCCCCTAGCCATAACTCTGCCACCCCTGGAAACTCATGGTGCAGAAACTTTGGGAGCTGACTTTGAGGAACCCTTGGGTTTTGTAGATGGAACTCCATCAAAGGTCTGTGCAGCTCACACACTCTGCTCAAGATATGGTATTGTAGGGTTTCAGCGTGTGTGAATGAAGGACAACAGCCTGTGTTTGGACAGATGTAGGCCTTGCTAGAGTGTTTTTAGGCTAGCAGCGACTCCTGTGCACTTGCAAAAGTGGGCGCACAAGCGCCGCATTTTCAACAGTAGCTTCGGTACATTTGGGTATGTTTTCAAAAAACTTTGCACCACTAGGTTAGACGTGGGCCAAACATGGAACGTGTTGGAGGCTGGCAAGCTCCAGAGCCGCTACCAGGTTCCAGCCATTTTCACAGGCGTAAAAATGCCAGGCCCCAGGTGTAGCAGGGAAAAAAAAATGCCATCTCAGCCAGGATGGCATCCCTGACCTCAGAGGCACTGTGCTGTCTGTCCCCCAAGCTTATGAGCTTCAGCACCGCCTGCTGACGTCTCCCCACACCAGTGTTTTAGCGTTTGCCGCTAGTAGCTGTGGTGGAGGTTGCAGCGTCGTAGGGTTTCAGTCTACTCCTGCCATGAATTTTGGCCTGGGAGAGGAGATAGGGTACCTCAGTTTGCACCCCGGGACCAGACTCCACCACATTCACCCTGCCTGTCCTTAAAGATAAGCAGCATCCCTGACCACAGTCGCTTGTCCAAGTGTCGGTGGTCAAGTGGACGTTGCAGCAAAGCGCGGAACTAAGGGCCCACCTGATGTTGAGTGACACGTGCTGGTGCAAGGCGGGGACGCCACACCGGGAGAAGTTGAGACGGCTAGGGACGGCATAGTGAGGTGCCACAGTTGCCATCAGGTCCGGGAAGGCGGGAGTTTCAACAAGCCGGAATGCCAACCTCTCCTGGGCCAGCAGTTTAGCGATGTTGGCGTTCTAGGCTTGCGTGGGTGGGTGGTTAGCGGTGTATTTCTGCCGGCGCTCCAATGTCTGAGAGATGGTGGGTTGTTGTAAAGAAGCGCCTGATGGTGCCTTTGATGGTGCAGGAGAAGGAGATATGAGGGAGAAGTCAACAAAGTGGCGGAGGCAGATGAAGTGATGTCCTGGCTCGTCCTCTGGAGTGCATCGCCAGCACTGTGAGCAGAGGCAGTGGCATGAACGGCGGGCGACGTTTGTCCTGCCGTTGCTGCCTGCCACTGATTCCATTGCTTGGATTCCAAATGACGGTGCATTGAAGTGGTGGACAGGTTGCTCTTCTCAGGGCCCCTACTCGATTTCGAGAGGCAAATTGTGTAGACGACACTATATCTGTCCTCGGCGCATTCCTTGAAAAAACTCTACACCTTCAAGAAACGTGCCCTCTATGGGGGAGTTTTCCTGGGCTGGGTACAAAAGGGAACATCTTCGGACATTCCGGGTCTGGCCTGGCTTCAGCAAAGCAGCTGGTCTCTGCCTCTAGCTACCCTTTTTGGTGCTGCACCTGCCTCAACATCCACACTACTTTCCCAGCTTGAAATCCGCCTTGTCCAGGTGGGGTCGGTGTCCTCGTCGTCCACCACCTCCTCTTCCAACTCCTGTCTCGCCTCCTCCTCCTGCACAATGCGCATGTCAACTGGCTTCCCTGACAGCAACTGCGTCTCATCGTCGTCGATGAGGGTGGGTTGCTGGTCATCCGCCACCAAATCGACCGGAGATGGAATGGAGGAGACTCTAGTGTTTGAGCATCTGGACACAGATACTCGTCTGTTAGGTCCGTGGAATCGCGAAATGGAGGGGTAGGTTGCGGTACAGTCAAAGGAAGGGAGAACAGCTCTGGGGAGCAGGGACAGTTGGGGTTATTGTTCTGGGAAGATTGGGAATTTTGGGTGGAAGGAGGACAAGACTGTTGGGTAAGAGGAGGTAGAGGCTGACTGGCTGGTGGACAATGTGCTTTAAGCGTTATCTGACAGCCATTGCAAGACCTGTTCCTGGTTCTCGGGCCTACTAATCTTTGTACCATTCAACCTAGTTAATGTGGAACTTTTGTGCAAAGCGCAGAACTTAGGGCCCGCCTGATGTTAAGGGACACACGCTGGTACAAGGCTCAACTCACCCTAAGTGCCAAAAACACTGCTGGTGCAAGGCTCTACTCATGCCAAGGGCCTCAATCTCTGCTGGTAGCTCAGCTTAAGGTCCTGTAACTTTGTTTGGAAGGGCTCATGTTAAGGGCTAGAAAAGTGAATTTTGGAAGGTCTTACCACATCACACACACACTCAAAATGACAGTTAAGGGTGAGGGCTTTTGGAATTCCCATTGCCTATTCCATTTGTGGTTGTCATGGGGAACGTGATTTAAAGGAGTGGTTGTTACTGTTTGTTGAGCTTAAATTGGGGTTTGTGTCCATCCATTTGGGGAGTAAAGAAGGTTTTCAGGTATTTTCCCACTTTGATAGAGGTTTTTTTGAATGTGGAAAGTGTGTAGTTCTTAGGCAGTGATGTTGGGGTAATAGAGGGTCTTTGGTGTGTTAGATGCCCCCAGACATGCTTCCCCTGCTGTCCCAGTGTCATTCCAGAGGTGTTGGCATCATTTCCTGGAGTGTCATAGTGGACTTGGTGACCCTCCAGACACAGATTTGGGTTTCCTCCTTAACGAGTATCTGTTCCCCATAGACTATAATGGGGTTTGAAACCCGTTCGAACACACGAACATTGAGCGGCTGTTCGAATCGAATTTCGAACCTCGAACATTTTAGTGTTCGCTCATCTCTAATCAGTATCAATGCTCCCATCTGTTGCAACCCTCATTTTGACATCAAGGAAATACATTTCCGAATGGTGGTATCTGTATGTGAGACAAATATTGCGATTGTTGGAATTGAGGTAATTCATGAAAAGATCCAGTTCAAGGTTAACTCCTTGCCAAATAATGAAAATGTCGTCGATAAAACGACCCCAAAATTGGACTTGTTCAATGACGGGAGGAGGATCAGTCAAAAGACTGATCTCTCCCAATGACCCAAAAATAAATTTGCATATGAAGGCGCACATGACGCCCCCATAGCCGTACCCTGCGTTTGAATGTAAAACCATTCCTTAAATAGGAAAAAATTATGGGTTAAGATGAAACGTAATAGATCCAAAATGAACTCACCCATGGCGTCATCTATGTCTGACATCATCAAAAAGGCACCAATTGCTTCCAGGCCGTCCTCATGCCGGATTGATGTGTATAACGATTCCACATCGCATGTAACTAGCAGCATGTCTAATTCAAGATGGATTCCATCAATTTTGGAAAAAAAAAAAATCGGAGGTGTCCTTGATGTAAGTTGGTAATGTTTCGACAATAGGTTGTAGATAATAATCAACATATTTGCAGATGGATTTGCAGAGGCTGCCATTGCCTGAAACTATCGGTCTTCCCGGAGGACAGGTTGCATTTTTATGAATCTTGGAAAGTACCGTATATACTCAAGAATAAGCCGAATTTTTCAGCCCAGTTTTTGAGCTGAAAAAGCCCCCCTGGCTTATACTCGAGTCAGCAAAAAGAAAAAAAAAATTATATATATATATATATATATATATATATATATATATATATATATATATATTTTAGGAGGGGGGGTCTATGACCAGCCACAATATTAATGTATAGAATCTCCCATAAAGTATTGCAAAAAAAAAAAAAAAAAGATTTTAAAAAAATAAAAGTTCTAAATCGCTCCTTTCCCTAGAATACATACAAAATTAGAAAATTACTGTGAAACACATACACATTAGGTATCTGATTAGATACCTAGGTATTAGGTCTGAAAGTGCCCGGTCTACTGAATATAGGGTATCTGCAGTGATCTTGTTCCGTCAGGAAGGGGTTAATAGGAGCACTGCAGATACCCTATATTCAGCCAGACTGAATTCCAAGTGGGGGAAGCTCAGGGAAGGGGCAGACAACCAAAACACCCCCTCTCCTTTCCCAGCACCCAGCATCTACTGCACCCAAAAACTCTGACCATTTTAATTTTTGAAATTTTCCAACAGCTGCTGCATTTCCCCCCTAGGCTTATACTCGAGTCAATAAGTTTTCCCAGTTTTTTGTGGTAAAATTAGAGGCCTCGGCTTATATTCGGGTCGGCTTATACTCGAGTATATACGGTAAGTAGAAGGTTGCCACAGATGAATGCTCTGGTAGAAGAAAAAGAGAATTGCTTTTGAGTGATGATATTATTAGTTGTGGCTCTCTGTAGTACGGTTGACAATTCAGTCTTTGAATTTAATACATGGATTGAAGGTAAGTTTTTATAGCAATCATTATTAATTGTCTGAAAGCTTCTTTCTCACACATACGTTTAGGCCAAATAACGGTGTTACCGCCTTCATCTGTTTTATCACAACGTCATTCATATTAGTTAACTCACATATGGCTTGTCTCTGTGCTCGGTTGCAATTATCATGATGTATTGATGGAGATATTTTCTTAAGATCCGCATTGACAAAATCTACAAAAGATTCAACATTGCGTACAAGAGAAAGAGGGGGAAATTAGATGGAATTAATTGCTTTGGAAACTCACCCTCTTGACTCTTGATTCTTCCGATAATTCCCTTAAAGTTTGTAGAGCTATTTGTTCTGCAGCAGATGGAAAGGAACCCATATCAGAGGAATTGTGATTTTTTTTTTTTTTTTTTAATTAACTTGCGAGCAAATAAATGTAAGTCCATGATAGTTGTGAATGCGTCAAACCTGGATGAAGGTGCAAAATTTAATCCCAGTTTGAGTATCTCCTGTTGTGAAGGTGTTAAAATTCTATTTGACAAATAATTATTGCAAATTATTATATTTGCAATAATTTATAAATAATTTATTTATAAATAATTTGCAAAGAATCAGAAGAATCACTCGCCAAGCCTCCAGGTGTGGAGGTGACGCTCTTCTTCCTATGGCCTCCATCTGCATTATCATATTTCCGCTTAAATTGGCATGTTTAATATCATTCCCAACTGTGAGTGGAATAAGAAGAGTCGCCCCCTGTGGAGTGAATAGAGGATACAGAAGATGCTCTGCTTCTGGATGTATTGTTAGTGAATTTCCACTTGTAGACCTTATTGTTTTGGAAATCAAGAGTGTCGCTCTGGAATTTTTTGGTCTTGGTTTGCTGAAGATGTTTCTCAGCCGCACTGATGGATTCATAGAGTTCTTTTTTAACCGCCTCCATGTCTGTAGTCGATAATTTTTTTTCTTGAGATCTTGTTCAAGTTTATTGATTTCGGCTGTTAATTCATCAATAATTTTGGTGTTATATTCAATAATTAATTCCATGAAGACCTTACTGGCATCATTACAAATATTCTCCCACCGTGTGGAAAAATCGTTATTAACATTACCGAATGATGCAAACACTTGAATTCTGAGGCCCTGTGGTATTAGTTGTTTGTTCAAATAATTCTCCAGGAAAGTTTTATTCCACCAGTTCCTCATCTGTTTTAATGACATTTGTTTCAACATGACTTTAGAATCACGTATGGTTTTTTTGATCAGCGGTTTCTGTTGAAGTATTGGAACCCCAAAAAACTGCGTCTAATTGGAGGCGCCATGTCGCCTCTCTGGCCTTAAAATCCATCATGATAAATGGATGCACACCTTTTTGAAAAACAGGGAAAAAACAGAATACAAAGAAAGGCTGATCTACTGGGATTTTCACGCACAACCATCTCTAGGGTTTACAGAGAATGGTCCGAAAAAGAAAAAACATCCAGTGAGCGGCAGTTCTGTGGGCGGAAATGCATTGTTGATGCCAGAGGTCAGAGGAGAATGGCCAGACTGGTTCGAGCTGATAGAAAGGCAAAAGTGACTCAAATAGCCACCCATTACAACCAAGGTAGCCAGAAGAGCATCTCTGAACGCACAGTACGTCGAACTTTGAGGCAGATGGGCTACAGCAGCAGAAGACCACACCGGGTGCCACTCCTTTCAGCTAAGAACAGGAAACTGAGGCTACAATTTGCACAAGCTCATCGAAATTGGACAATTGAAGATTGGAAAAACGTTGCCTGGTCTGATGAGTCTCGATTTCTGCTGCGACATTCGGATGGTAGGGTCAGAATTTGGCATCAACAACATGAAAGCATGGATCCATCCTGCCTTGTATCAACGGTTCAGGCTGGTGGTGGTGGTGTCATGGTGTGGGGAATATTTTCTTGGCACTCTTTGGGCCCCTTGGTACCAATTGAGCATCGTTGCAACGCCAAAGCCTACCTGAGTATTGTTGCTGACCATGTCCATCCCTTTATGACCACAATGTACCCAACATCTGATGGCTACTTTCAGCAGGATAATGCGCCATGTCATAAAGCTGGAATCATCTCAGACTGGTTTCTTGAACATGACAATGAGTTCACTGTACTCCAATGGCCTCCACAGTCACCAGATCTCAATCCAATAGAGCATCTTTGGGATGTGGTGGAACGGGAGATTCGCATCATGGATGTGCAGCCGACAAATCTGCGGCAACTGTGTGATGCCATCATGTCAATATGGACCAAAATCTCTGAGGAATGCTTCCAGCACCTTGTTGAATCTACGCCACAAAGAATTGAGGCAGTTCTGAAGGCAAAAGGGGGTCCAACCCGTTACTAGCATGGTGTACCTAATAAAGTGGCCGGTGAGTGTATGCTGCCTATTGGTGGCATTTACTTGCCTATTGGGGATCTATGCTGCTTAATTTACCTGCCTATCGGGGACTCTCATACCACAACAGTCTGAGCCTGAGGTAAAAGCGAAGTTCCACTAATATGGTCAGGCTAAAATGATATGGACTGGGAAGGCTGCATTGATGGGCACTGATCACAATACATTGATGGGCAGTCAAAAAGGCAACCATCTTTGACAGCACTTATGTCTGTGAAGAGACTTTTTCCAGAATGAAACATCTGTAATCTTCAACCAGATCTAGACTAAGTGATGGTCACTTTCATCACTTGCTAAGACTAACAGTGACAAATATGGAACCAGACATTGACATCTCATTTGCCAAAAGCAGGCCCATAGTTCCCATTGAAATACCGGTAAGTTTGTTGATTTAATTTTACTTGTTCTTCATTTAAAATATTGTATTTGTTCCAGCTTTGTTTTTGTTTGTTTTTTTACTTCCAAATAAGATATGTGCAGTGTGAATGGGAGTTTGTTCATAGTATTTTTTTAACTATATTTTGGCCCTCCAATGGTCTGAGGGACAGTGGACTGGCCCACTGTTTAAAAAGTTTGAGGATCCCTGGTCTAAAATATGGCTGCTGAGGGTGTAGTGGGCAGGCTAGATAGGAAAACAGTTCATGCAATGCATCATAGAAGTTGTAGGCTATGACAGCAGGAACCTAGCCATGTAAACAAATGCAGAAGATGCCAGGAGCTCACAAAGAACCCCAGAAATCGCTCAAAACACTGCTAAAGGTATTTGGGTGCACTTATTAACCTATTAATAGCACTACCAGACCTTTTTTGAAAAATGATTTTTTTTTTGCCCATTAAAACCCTTTATAAGGCTAAGGCCCTATGGGACAGAACACATAGCGGGTCTTCCCACAGTGCATTGAATAGAAAGTTTGCAGAGTGTTCCTCCGCAGACTTTCTGTTACAATAATATCTACTGCAAAGCTGCTGGCGTTTCCGTAGATATATTTGACATGCTTCGATTTCCAAAAACGCGCCAGTTTTGGAAATCGCAGTGTGTCCGCATGAATCCCATCCACTTTGCAGTTACTGTAAAACGCTGCAATTTTTCCCGCAGAGTTTCTGGCCCATGGGGCCATGGCCTAACTTTTTAAAATTTTCATATCTGGGGAACACCATTTTCTTCTCCCCTCCCCTCCCCCATCTCATATTGCATTTAGTCTCTGAGATTCTTCAATCCTCATAGTGCTTCTTATGGCTTCAAAAAGTATCTGCATCAAGTCGGATGAGTAATATTTCCTATTTCTTTAATTCTAGGGTCTTTAACTTCATTTTGTTTAGAGGAAGGAGTAGAAGATATAGTTTTAAAGCTGGATACCACTAATAAAGAGGAAAATTTCATGGAGAATTTGTTTTTTATTGTGTCCCCCTAAGGTCCCATGTTGTGGAAATGCAGCATTTTTTGTTGCAAATTTTTTTTATTTTTTTAGCCAGTCAGAAGAACAGAAGAGAAACATCTAGAGCAAGGGTCCTATAGTGAACCTCCTAGGGCTGTGATGGCGAACCTATGGCATATGTGCCGTCGCCTGGATCGCACACTAACAGGGAATCCGGTACAGAATTTCCTGTTAGTGAACGATCCCTTCTTTCAGTTGTGTGTGCAAATGCACATACAGCTGAAAGCTATCAGTGTAGGCCGCAGTTTGCGAAACCACAGCATACACTGACTGCAGAGTGTGACCTCTGCCCCAGCTCACCCTGCAGTCTGAAAGAGGAGGACTCCCGGCGGCTCTTCATGGGACTTCAGGTAAGTATAATTGTGTGTGTGTGTGGGGGGGGGGGGCTACTGTGGAGTATTTAATATTGTATGGGGAGTGGGGCTACTGTGGAGCATTTAATACTGTGTGGGGAGGGGGCTACTGTGGAGCATTTAATACAGTGTGTGTGTCGGCTACTGTGGAGCATTTAATACAGTGTGTGGGGGCTATTGTGGAGCATTTAATAATGTGTGGGGAGGGGGGCTACTGTGGAGCATTTAATACTGTGTGGGGAGGGGGATACTATGGAGCATTTAATACTGTGTGGGGAGGGGGCTACTGTGGAATATTTAATACTGTGTGGGGAGGGGGGCTACTGTGGAGCATTTAATACTGTGTGGGGAGGGGGATAATGTGGAGCATTTAATACTGTGTGGGGAGGCATTTCTTCAAAGTTTTTTTAAACTATATTTCGGTCCTCCAATGGTCTGAGGGACAGCGAACTGGCCCTCTGTTTTAAAAAGTTTGAGGACCCCTAATCTAGAGCAACAGGAACTGACAAGTTAATAGACAATTGAACATAGCTTACTCTTCATCAAAGTGTGAATTCTCCCAGGTAGCCCTTAGGGCTAGTTCACACGTAAAAACCTCCTGGCTTATTTTGGTACTGAAAAAAACCGCTTCCTAATTAGGAAGCTTTTTTTGACCTTGCCAAGCTTTTTTTGGAGCTTTTTTTTTGTAAAAACCGCTTCCAAAAAAAGCCAGGCTGTTTTCCTCTCCCATAAAGAGAATGGGCTGAAAAAAAACGCTACCGGTTTTCGCCTCCCATTCACTTCTATTGCTTTCTTCAGGTGGAAAACGCCTGAAGAAAGGTCATGTCGCTTCTTTTTTCTGCTAGCTGAAAAATAACTAGCAGAAAAAAAAAGCTAGCAGAAAAAAAAGCTAGCAGAAAAAAAAAGCTAGCTGTTCACATAGGGCTCCATTGTAAAGGGGCTGATTTTGAAGCGAAATCTGCTGTCAAAAACCTCCCCTTTGCCCACGTGTGAACTAGCATTATGTTTTATACTAGGACATGCCTATGCTATTATTGACCTGAGCCAGTTATTCAGTCCAGTGCCTTTACTCGTTATGCATTCCAGTGTCACAAAGTGGGTACCCTGTTCACAACATTATCGTGGATGCACCAATTGTATATTCGATTTGTACGGAACATCTGTAGTTCTGCCATGGCTGAGAGAGTCTAACATCCTTGTAAGTGCCTAACGGAACAACTCTTGCAGTAAAACAATAACGTTGCAGAGCAAGAAATCACTTCTCTAAGATAAAAGGTGGGTGGAGTTTGAGAGCTGAGAATATGGGGGGGGGGGGGTGAAACCTGCAGTCACTATGGAAACGAAAGAGCAGCTCGCGATTAGTGAGGCATGATGTCAATCTAACCCTCTCCGCCTATCTAGTGGCTTTGTATTCTCTTTCTTTCAACACCGTCCTTCCTGACAGGAAGCTCCGCCCACTGTACCTTTCGGATTGGTCAGATTTGAGGTGGTACATTCCGGCATCCCGGCCGTGGAACTTGTAGGCGGAGTGTTCCATTAAGGAAAGAAGGGTGCTTGGGCCTAAGCTTGGTTTGCGAATACTTGCTGCATCCGTTTTGTTTTTTTTTTCATTTTAATTTAACTTTGTGCCGTGCAGGAGCAAAAGGTCGCTATAGACAGAAGGATGAAGCCGTAGCCACGTTCAAGATCTTAGGAGGAATAAACACGATCTGAACCTAGAGACATGGACAGTCAGGTACTGAAAGAGAAAGGGAGGTATTGAAAGGTTAAAATAGACACTGACCAATACTGCTTCTTCCGATTTGCATGTATGCAGAGCCTGATGTAATAATGTAATAGTGTCTCCATAACTAGTAGGTGATGTGTTTAAAAAAATGGAACCATGAACAACTTTAATACAATGTTCTTACCGGCAATGCAATTTGGCTGAATTTTCTTGCAGACAATATAGAAAAGGTCAATCAAATATATAAAAAGGATTGTAGGACAGTAGCATGGTGCAGAATTTGTCAAACCGTACACTGTAGACGAACAGGAGAAGCAAGACCACAAGGGGGCAGATAAACGCATACTGAGGAAAAATGAACTAGACAGGCAGGAGTACTCTGAGAGGAAACAAGACAGCAGAATGGTGTGTGATACGAAAGGAGCAGAAAGGGAATTCAGGGTAGGCAGGAGTAGATTGACAGAGAACAGGACAGGTAGGAGAAACACTGAGATAATATGAGACAGGGAAAAGAACAGTAAGGGAAAATGAAATTGGTACTTCCAAACTGATAGAATAGAAAACAAACCAAAAGAAAGGACAGAGCAGATGAGAGAACATGGGACAGTTGGAAGCAAGTTGATGGAAAAATAAAATAAGCATGAGCAGAATGATGAGATACCAGACAGGTAAAAGCATAGTAAGGAAATATGAGACAGAAAGTAGTGAACAGAAAGAAAACGATATGGGCAGGAGCAGACTGACAGAATACAGTATAGGTAGGGGCACATTGAAATAAAATGTGACCCATAAATAAAATGAAATAGGCAAAAGCAGGCTGAAGGAAATTTAAGATATTCAGGAGCAGACTGATGAAATAGAAGACAAACCATAGATAGAAAACTGGAAAAGCAGGAGAAAATATGGGAAAATGGACAGACAGAAGCAGGTGAGGGAAAATAGAATAGGCAGAACAAGGAGACATAAAACATTCAGGTGTAGACTTGAAGGAATATGAGTCAGAGAGAAAGTTTGATAGTGGGAGGAGACACAGGGAATATGGAAAGCAGAAGCAGAGTGAGGCCGAACAGGTACGTTTTCTACGTTAACATCTCTGCTATGTGCCGCTGATTTTTTTCCAGTAGGAAACAGCTTCCAGTTTGAACCACAGTTCCCACTCAGAGAAATTAATTGTGCGTTGCAATAAAAACAAAAGAACCAACATGTAATTTTTTTTTCCAAGGTTTCAGGGATAGTGATCAAGTGTATGATATGAATGACAGGTATGAGGTGAAGGAAAGAACTAGATGGATGCCAGGAGACTGTTATGACTAGTAATTTTCCCAGTAACATATTTTACCTTTTAGATGTTGCTAATAAATTTGTGGTCAATCTTCTACCTACACACATTGATGCGTTGATGTCAATCACGTTTTGTGTGCGGTATATTCAGGACTTTGGTTCTTTTTTTTTCTAGATGTCCTGTCAGAATATACTCTGTTTACACTAACGTAAAACATGTTCATGCGCTCATCTGTCATAGCCTGAGAATAATGGGTATTAAAAGTACCGTATATACTCGAGTATAAGCTGACCCGAATATAAGCCGAGGCCCCTAATTTTACCACAAAAAACTGGGAAAACTTATTGACTCGAGTATAAGCCTAGGGGGGAAATGCAGTAGCTACTGGAAAATTTCAAAAATTAAAATGGCCGGAGTTCTTGGGTGCAGTAAGTGCTGGGGAAGGGGTGTTTTGGTTGTCTGTCTGCCCCTTCCCTGAGCTTGAGGACTGGGTTTTTTACCCCCACTTGGAATTCAGCCTGGCTGAATATAGGGTATCTGCAGAGCTCTTATTAACCCCTTCCCGATGGAATAGAAGCACTACAGATATCCTATATTCAGTAGACCGGGCACTTTCAGACACAGGGATACTGAATATGTATGTGGTTCACAGTAATTTTCTCCTTTGAGGGCAGGTTCACACCAGTGCCCGATCTCCGTTATGCAGGTTTCCGTTTCCTGCCTGAGAAACTGGGCAGGAGACTGAAACCGGCAGACAGTTTTCAAACCCATTCATGGGTTTGAAAAGTGTCCGCCGGTCAGCGTGTTTTTGCCGACAGAAAACGGAAACCTGCATAACTGAGATCGGGTGCTGTGAACCCGCCCTTATATGTATTCTAGGGAAAGGAGCGAATTAGAACTTTTATTTATTTTATTTTTTATAATATTTTTTTAAACTTTTTTTTTTTTTTTTTTTTACTATTTTTTTTGGTACTTACAGTACTTCTGCTTGCACGCCAGGAAGCAGACACAGCCGGTGCGGGACTGAGCTTACGTGGCCACGTCACCCGGCGTGTGATGGAGCGGTGGGGGGGTTCTGCTATCCTGGCCTGCTAGCATAAAATTACCGTAATGACTCTAGTATAAGCCGAGGAGCACTTTTTCAGCACAAAAACTGTAAAACAGTAAACACCCGGCAGCTATGGTGGCCGCCTGACTCCAGGGCGGCTGCCATAGTTAAACACCCGACATCCACCGTACTATTACAGCGAGAAGGGGTTAATATTTGTTAGTCAAAGCAAGAGTTGAGGAATACACAGAAATAAGGTTAAATAAAAAGGATTTGCACCTATTCTGTGTTTACAACTAACACCTGGTTACAGTAACTGACCAAACACTTATTCTTTGTCAGCAATTCTTTGGAAACACAGTTTTAATTTAGAAGACCATTTAAATGGTGAGTCCAATTGTTCGGGGCCCTAAAATATAGTTGTTGTACAGTTTTGTCAAAGCTTTGAATCAAAAATACCTGTCTGACCCTTCATAAGTCAATAGGGCTTAAAAAATAAATCATAACAGATTTTTCCATTAAAAATAGTGTGAAAATTGATTTTCTGGGTCAAAAAGCTGGTAATTTTCTACTGTTCATTCTGCAGTGCACTGTGCAAGTGAAGCTGGAGCTGGGGCACCGTGCTCAACTGAGGAAGAAGCCCACTCCTGAAGGATTTACTCATGACTGGATGGTGTTTGTTCGTGGCCCTGAGCAGTTTGACATACAGCATTTTGTAGAGAAGGTTGTATTTAGGCTGCATGACAGCTTCCCTAGACCTAAACGGGGTGAGTGACCATTTTTATCTTGAAGATGTGTTTGAAAACAGCAGTGTTCTTTAAGAAATAACTCAGATGATCCATTTTACCTATGTACTTTTGATTGGCCTCTTTACTTAGTGTGCTATTACATAGCAGTCATGATGCTGTCACAGGCTGTGAATGCGCTGTGTAGACATGGTTTATCGTGGTTTGGTACTGCTCTTGCACAGATTGTACATGTAAACACATTTAAATGATGATAATATGGAGCCTGAAAGTCAAACGTTCAAAACATTGTTACCCTTTTGGTCGTCAGTGTACTCATTCAAAAAGATGTACTAGGAAACATCCAGACCCAGGTATTTCGTACGGAAACTGCAACAGTCTTCTCAGGTGGGTCCTGTCCCCCCCCCCCCCCCTTTTTTTTCTCCTAGGGGCTAATACCTCCACTTGAGAAGAAACTGTTCTTGTTTCTCTTCCTTTTAAAATCAAGGCAAATGATCTAAGACAGCATTTTTGTGAAACAGGTTATCCAGATTCAGTTTTGAAGAGTGCATTTAACACAGCACACCAGAAGGGACAAAAGAGTTTACCATTATTGGTATTTCTGAGAAATCAAATGCAGTTGGCTGATGTTGTTAATTCAATGACTTTAAAAAAAAAAGTAGTTAACCCCTATCTCCAAATTACATAGAGAATGCCCCCTCCCTCTGCTCACACAGCTCGTCCATAGACGAGTATTATCAGGAGAGGGAGGGGGGAGTTCCTCCCCGCTCCACAGTACAGCGCGATAGGCGCTGCTGGGCAGAAGGGCTTCCCTGGCTAACTGTCAGAAACGCCCTTCTGACTGTAAAGCGCTATGGTACCGGGACCCTAATTTCTCTATATTTTGGATGATGTACTGTTACATCTTTCTTTAGTCAACTAGAAGTGTCTCCTGAAAGGTTATTCTTGCATCTGGCCCATTGTGGAAGGAAATCTATACACTTGAGAAAGGGCTTCCTATTCAGAAACGCGTTGTGTGTGTGTGTGTTTTCAATAAAGAAGGATTCTACCATCTCTATGGGCGAGCGCTGTCTGTCTTTGGCCTAATCCCGTGAGGAGGCTGGTCCGTTGTTTCCCTGAGTTATTTTCAGAGCGCATCCTCACTAGGGTGAATTTGGAGCTGCTATCACCAGAACTCTAGTAAGCATATACTCTAGGAATAGTTGTTGAATTCTTTATCTACATAACTTTGGATATTGACTGAGTCAGAGTGTAATTAAATATGATTTTGTTTGTCTAAATCAGGGGTTTGCTACATTAATTAGCTTATGTGCTATATCTACATGTATAACATTGTTAGGGGCTCAAGACCCCTGAGTTATATTGTCCTAGTTCTGATTGATCAGGAAGAAGTGTACGAGCTCAGGAGACATACAGACTGACACCAGGGTTTCATGTTCAACATGCTTCAGTTTATTAAAGCAAAAGGACAGGTTTATATAGCATAAGTAGTCACATGATACGATGTCCAAGTATGGTTACATATTTCCGCTATACACTCTAGTTCAAACTAGCTTGTTGCGCAAACATCTTATGACAGAAAATGTGCTAGTGTCTCTGTTTCCGACCAAGGCAACATCCTGTCAGCACTTTCTGGACATATTGTTAACCCTTACATTTCCCCCATTTTTGACATTTAATGCTTATTCCCCATGAGTACATTCATCCTAGGATGCCTGTCTAGCTGGATTCCTCATGGAGGGTTTGCATTATATGTCTACCATCTTTGTTTCTTCTTGTCGCATTTATTAATACATAGCAGAATTATCTTTAAGAGATAAGAGATAAGATAAGATATTCCTTTAATAGTCCCACAATGGGGAAATTTCAGTGATACAGTTTCATAGATGGTACAGTAGTATATAACAGGAGAGCAACACATACAAGCTCATGGTAGAGAAATCCTAGGAATCAGAGCAACTAAAAAAGAAAGAAACACAGACACACTGCAGGATCATTTAGTTCTCTGTGCGGATTGATGTTAATAATAATAATACAGCCGACTTGGTTGTAGGACACGAGGAGGGGGGTCACAGCATGTAGATATAACAAGCAGAAATTTTTGCAGAGGTGGGGGACATAGTCAGCTATTATGATAACATGTGGTAGTTCTTGGTAGGTAGTGAGATCTCCTGCTCACAGCTGATAGTTCGGTATCTTGTATCAGCACTATTGTCCTTTTAACCACAAAAAAAAAAAATGCCCCAAATGTCCTTTGTCACAAGCCCTCCTCCTCCTCCTTACCACTGTGTTCTACTGCCCCAAGGAAGTCAGAGACCATCCAGGTATACATGGTGCTGCTCTCTTGCCAAGCTTCCATAACTCCTGGGGTAGGTGGGTGATTGTAGGTTCCCAGGCTGTAACAGAGTCCCACGTGTCCACAGTAATAAAAAGAAAGAAATACCAGTCAGCTGTAGCATCTTCACACATCAGCAATTGACGCCAAAAATCATCTCCTTGAAGAAGTCCACACTTCCATGTAGGTTTTCCTCCATGCCGCATGGTGAGCCATGCTGTCCTAGCTGGGGGGATGGTAACAGGCACATGTGGAAACCAGCTGAACCAGGTCTTGTCATTGTCCATGCTTTACAATGTAAAACAAAAGGAACAAAATACTCCACAGGGTCTTCCATTCGATTTATAGTTGCTAATTCATAGTGCTAGATTGCTTGGTTACCGGATTCTTGAATATACAGAGAAAAAGAGTGAAAAAGAAAAAGTTTGCTCCCAGCTTGGAGCACTGCATCAAGGCAGCCAAGCCCCTCAGGGGGGCGGCGCCAAAAAAAAAAAAAAATCAAGCAGTATATACAAAATATCACAAATATTATTTCTACTGCCATTTTTATTAATCTGGCTATCCATCCTCCTAGACCCTTGAACCAATTTGCAGGATTCAGAAATGAAAAGGTGTCAGTTCACCAACTATCTTGATTTTCCACAACCTCCTTCTCGTACTCTTACCTTAGTTTATATATATCCTCTAATTTTCATATTCCTTTGATATTACCTTCTGGATCAATATAATGGCAACAGGTAGGTCCCACCACCTGACACATTCCACCCTGGGCTGCAGTAACATAATCTAGTACCAATGTATGCTGATTCGTGACTATAATCAGCTGATTTTGTACTGCTATGGTGGTATTAAGTATGCCTAAGATATCCCATATTTGATCATCTAGGTAATCGGTGGCTCCTACCAATTGATCCCACATCTGCATAATCATAGGATATATGAGTACAGTACTTACTATCTTGTTTCCAGCACTTATTTGTATCAAATGAGGTCTACTACTTTCCCTAGGGGCGTTATCGGTCGCTCTCTTGTACATAGTGTGTTTAGGTATGGCTTTTGCATTTAGTCTATCAACTACAAAGGTGGCAGGATTGAGTCCTTTAACCCCTTCCCGACATCCGCCGTAATAGTACGGCGTTGCCGGGAAGGACTTCCCGCAAACCGCCGTACTAGTATGGCGGCTGCATGATGCGCACACAGAAACTGTGTGCGCACCATGCACTACCGGTGTCAGCTGTAACATACGGCTGACAATGCCCCGTAACACCCGCGGTCGGAACCTCCGCATCTCCGGGGTTTCACTATGTTATGGTGCCGATCGGCACCCCCACGCCGGTTTCGGGGGGTGCCGGTGTTCGTAGGGGGCAGCCCGGGGTCTGATCAGTAACCCCGGGTCTGCCCCATCACTTACCCCGTCCTCGTACCTGGTTGATCCTGCCGTAAAGGAAGCTGTCAGCCTGTGTCGTCTACACAGGCGGACAGCTTCCTCTACACTGCAATACACGTGTAACACGTGTATTGCAGCGTACATCTAGTTAAGTAGAGATCAGCAGATCACTGCTTCAATCCCCCATGGGGACAGAAAAAAAAGTGAAAAAAAAAAGTAAAAAATAAAAAAGTTTAAGTTTAAAATAAATTAGAAATAAATAAAGCCCCAAAAATCCCTTTTCCCCATGTAAAATGTTTTATGTAAAATAAAGAAAAATAGAAAAAAAGATTACATATTTGGTATCGCCGCGTCCGTAATAACCTGAACAATAAAATTAAAACATTATTTAACCCAAACGGCGAACGTCATAAAAAAAAAAAAAAAAAGTTGAAAACCGCACAAAATAATGATTCACCACCTTTCCCTTACAAAATGTTCAATAAAAAGTAATCAAATGGTCAGATGAAAACCAAAATGGTACCAATAAAAAGCAGAGGTCATCCTGCAAAAAATAAGCCCTCAACCAGCTCTGTCTAGCGAAAAATGCCTTTCAGAAGATGGCAATGCAAAAATAATTGATTTTTTCCCTAAATTGAATTTTATGCTGCACAAATAGCAACGCATTAAAAAAATCATATAAATGTGGTATCGCCGTAACCGTACCGACCCGCAGAATAAAGGTAACATGTTACTTATGCTGTACGCTGCACGGGAAAAAAAATAAAAATGCTAAAAACAATGCCAGAATTGATGTTTCCTTTTACATCCCACCCAGAAAGAGTTAATAAAATGTAGTCAATAAGTTACAGGCATCCCAAAATGGTGGCATTGAAAAGTACATCTAATACCTCAAACACCAAGCCCTCATATGGCCACATTGCCAGAAAATAAAAATAAAAATCTAGCTTGTACAATGTGAAGACAAAAACCCTAAAAGTTGCCAAATTATTAGGACATAAGTGGCTGCAATGAGAAGGAAATGTATAAGCTGTGCGAGCGTTTTCAGGGGACACCCCATATTTAGAGCTTATGAGAGAGAATACACCAGCGCTGACCCCCCAGAATGCCCCGTCCGTGTCATAGGAGCTAGTGGGAAAATAGAATGGGATTTGGTGTAGCCAATTTACTCTGCACAGCTTACATATTCACTTCGGGGTTACTAATGCTCACTACATCACTTGATAAATTCTTTGAGGGGTGCGGTTTTCAAAATGGGGGGTCACTTCTAGAGGTTTCCACTGTTTTGACACCTCAAGGGCTTTGTAAATGCGACATGGTTCCTGAAACTGCTCACAGCCAGATCTGCCCTCTAAAAGCTCCTTGGCGCGCCTTCCCTTCTGCGTCTCGCTATGCGTCCATATATTAGTGTATACCCACAAGTGGGGTACTATGGTAGTCCGGAGAACTTGCATAACAAATTGTGGGGGGCGTTTTCTCCTTTAACCCCTTGTGAATGTGCAAATTTTAGGGCTAAACGAAAATATTAATAAAATAAAATCATATTTGAAAATTTCACCTCCATTTTGTATTAATTCCTGTTAAGCACTTATAGGGTTAAATTACTAGGTATATGTTGTTTTGGCTTATTTAAGGGGTGCAGTTTTGAAAATGGGGTGATTTATGGGGGGTTTAATACAAGGGTCTTTCAAAACCCCTTCATAACTGGATTAGTCCCTTTAAAAAATGGGTTTTGGAAATTTCTTGAAAATTTTGAATATTGTTGTTTCACTTATAAACCTTCTAATGTCCGTAAAAAATAAAAGGGTGACTAAAGTTTGATGTCGACATAAAGCAGAGATCTGGGACATGAGATTTATGATATAATTTTGGCGGTCTGACTATCTGTATGCAATGCACATCATTTCAAACTTTATAAAATGCATATTTTTCAAAATTTCCACCAAATTTCCTATTTTTTTCATAATTAAACACAAAACATATCAACCAAAATGTACCACTAACATGAAGTACAATGTGTTACGAAAAAACAATCTCAAAATCACTTTGGTAAGTTAAAGTGTTCCAAAGTTATTGCCACATAAAGTGACACATCAGTTTTTAAAAATTGAGCTTCGTCAGGAAGTCAAAAAGTGCCATCGGCGGGGAGTGGTTAAAGAATGTGCTGAGCAGTTTGGCATTATCCTTGTTCCCACTGTCAGAGCATATTGATTGGCCCCGTGATGTTTTTTAGACCAGCACACCCCTCTTTTGTTTTGTTTCTAGCAAGCATGGCTTCCATCATCTGTATGCTGCTTAACTCCTCAAGGACACAGCGCAAAAGTGCGTTAAGGACCAGGCCTTTTTCAAAACTGACATGTGACACTTGCCCAAAGGAGTGGCAAGACATGACTATGGAGGATGGCAAGAACTTTGAGTTGCTTTAACATACACAAGTGATTATGAGATTGTTTTTCATGACACTTTGTATTAATTTTAGTGGTAACACTAATCAATATTTTTGTATTTATTTCTATAAAAAAAAAAGGAATTTTGATGGAAATTGTGAAAAGAAATTGCAATTTTCAAAATGTGAAATGATCTGCTTTTCAGACAGTCATACCACCCAAATACATTAATACATATTATCTACCATAATTCTGCTATATATTGCATCGTCTTTTAATTGTCCTGTAATTGATTTTGGATACTAGAAGGCTTATAAGTGTGACAGCGATTTTTTTTTTTTTTTCCAGATTTACAAGAAAATTTCCCCAACTAAATTTTTAGGGGACACTTCAGTTCTGAAAGGATTATAAAGACCTATATATTAGAAACCCCCCAAATAAATTGCCTCATTTTCAAAATTGAACCCCTCAAATAATTCAAAACAGCATTTGGGAAGTTAACCCTTCAAGCGTTTTACAAGAATTAAAACAATATGAAGGTGAAATTTGGGCATTACATTTTTTTCCACTAATCCCTTAATTTAACCCTAAATATAATACATTCACAAACCGTTAAAAGAGAAAATGCATCTGACCATTTGTTTTGCAATTTCTCCAGAGCACAGAAATACCCCCACATTTGAAGGGATGGGGTTCCGCTGGGTGTCTGAAAAGCAGATTTTGCTGGAATAGTTTTCAGGTGCATGTTGTGTGTCATTTGCAAAGCCCCTAGAGTACTAAATTACTAAAACATCACTTTATCCTCAAAGTTTTCAATTTCATAAGGGGTTAAAGGAGAAAAAGCACCACACAATGTCTTACACAATTGCTCCTGAACACGGCAATACCCCATACGTGGTTGTAATCTGCTGTTTGTACATGGTGGAGCTCAGACTGAAAAGAGTGCTATTTTTGCTTTTGGAGGGCAGATTTTGCTGGAATAGTTTTGAGGTAACATGTTGCATTTGTAGAGTCCCTAGAGTACCAATACAGTAGAAACCCCCTAAGTGACCCCATTTTGGAAACTACACCTCTCACAGAACATATCAAGGTATATAGTGAGCATTTTGACGCTACAGTTGTTTCACAGATTTTATTAAATTTTGAAAAATTAGTTCTTTTTTTCCCCAATAAACTGTGAAATTAGCCCCAATTTTTCATTTTCACAAGAATACAAAGTAGAAAAAGCACCCCAAAGTTCGTTAAACAATTTCTCCTGAACACAGAAATGCCCCAAATGTGGTTCTAAAGTGCTCAAGGCGTGTAGTGAGCATTTTGACCTCACAGCTGTTTAACAGATTTTATTAACATTGGGACATAAAAATTGCTTTTTTTTTCCCAATGAACCATTCATTTAACGCCATATTTTAAATTTTTGCAAGTGGTTAAAGAAGAAAAAACACCCCACAGTTTAACACAATTTCTTCTGAACTCAGAAATGCCCCATATGTGGTTGTAGTCTGCTGTATGCGGACATGGTAGGGTGCAGATTGGAAAGCGTGTTATTTGGCTTTAGGAGGGCAGATTTAGTTTTTAGTTGCCATGTGGCATGAGTCCTACCAGTACAACAGAAACCCCTCAAAAGTGACCCTGTTTTAGAAAATACACCCCTCAAGGAATGTATCAAGGGGTATTATCATTTTGAGCATAAAAATGCTTCCCAAAAATTAATTTACAATGGGAAAATTGAAGTTTTTAAAGAAATATCCAATTTCAGTGCCTAATAGGTTGCGGCCACTTTGTGGCATCATCGACGTGCACTGCTAAAACTATTAAAGGGATCCTATCACTCACACACAATTTTTTGTAAGTACCACATCAGAATAGCCTATTCTTCTCCTACCTTTCGTCGTCTTCTCCGCACCGCCGTTCGCCTACAATCCCGGTTCTTGTCGGTATGTAAATTAGTGCTTTTGCAGCACTGGGGCGGTCCTCAGAGATCAGACAGCACTGGGGGTGCCCCCAATACTGCGAGAGAACTCTTTCCAGCACCGCCTCCTCTTCTTCAGTAGCGTCATCTTCAGCATCTTCTTCCGGCGGTGGCTTGTAACTTCTAAGGCCTCGGGCCTTGGGCAGAGCAGACTGCGCATGCTCACAGGCCACGAGAAAATGGCCGCTTGCACAGTATTGTAAGCGGCCATTTTCTCGTGGCCTGTGAGTATGCGCCGTCTGCTCTGCCCGAGGCCTAGAAGTTACAAGCCACTTCCGATAGAAGACGCTGAAGAGGATGCTGCTGACGAAGATGGAGGCGGCGCTGGAGAGAGTTCTTTCGCAGCATTGGGGACGCCCCCAGTGCTGTGAGAGAGCTCATTTGCATACCGACAAGAACGGAACGGCGGCGCGGAGAAGACGACGAAAGGTAGGAGAAGAATAGCCTTTCTTAAGGCTATTCCGACGTAGTACCTAGAAAAAAGTGTCTGACTGAAAGGATCCCTTTAATGTCTAAACAAAATCTTCCCATATTGCTTCAAGATCCGATTACCAATAAAATACTGAATAATGGGGTTCAATTCGTAGCGAGACGTGACCATACTATTAGAGATTCATTATCCTCTAGCATGTATAGAAGTAACGGCAATAGCTCTTTGGAAACATGGTTAAACATGGTTAACCCCCTCACCAACCGCACTTCAGACTGTCCATTCTCATCTTTCGAACCTGTTACAGATGAGGAAGTCTCCCAGCTACTTTCTTCATCTCGCCCTACAACCTGCAGTAGTGACCCCTTCCCCTCACGCCTTCTCCAATCTCTGTCCCCTGCTGTCACAACTTACCTTACTAAAATATTTAACCTCTCTCTTTCTTCTGGAATCTTCCCATCCTCCTTCAAGCATGCTGTTATAACTCCACTATTGAAAAAACCCTCCCTGGACCCATCCTGTGCTGCTAACTATCGACCCGTCTCTAACCTCCCCTTCATCTCTAAACTTTTGGAACGCTTGGTCTATTCTCGTTTAATCCGCTATCTCTCTGCTAACTTTCTGCTTGACCCCTTACAATCTGGTTTCCGCGCTCTGCACTCTACCGAAATGGCTCTCACAAAAGTCTCCAATGATCTCCTGACGGCTAAATCCAATGGTGACTTCTCTTTTCTTATTCTTCTGGACCTCTCTGCAGCTTTTGACACTGTTGACCATCAACTTCTCCTCACTATGCTCCGCTCAGTTGGCCTCAACGACACTGTGCTCTCCTGGTTCTCCTCTTATCTCTCAGACCGCACTTTCAGTGTATCATTTGCGGGCTCTGTTTCCTCCCCTCTTTCCCTTGCTGTTGGGGTTCCTCAGGGCTCTGTCCTCGGCCCCCTGCTTTTTTTCTCTCTACACAGCCCCCATTGGACAAACCATTGCCAGATTTGGCTTCAGGTACCATCTTTATGCTGATGACACCCAATTATACACATCTTCCCGTGACATCACCCCTGTACTCATACAGAACACCAGTGACTGTCTTTCTGCTGTCTCTAATATCATGTCCTCACTCTATCTGAAACTAAATCTCTCTAAGACTGAACTACTACTGTTTCCATCATCTAATAGATCTGTCCCTGATATATCCATTGCAGTCTCAGGCCTTACTATAACTCCTAGGCAGTATGCCCACTGCCTCGGGGTCATGTTTGACACAGACCTTTCCTTCACCCCTCATATCGAATCACTCGCACGTTCATGTCACCTCCACCTCAAAAACATCTCCAGAATACGCCCTTTCCTTACCAGAGATACACTAAAGACACTTATTGTCTCTCTGATTCATTCTCGCCTTGACTACTGTACCTCCTTACTAATCGGTCTTCCCCTTACTAAACTCTCCCCTCTACAATCTATTCTGAATGCAGCGGCCAGGCTCATCTATCAGGCTAGACGCTACAGTGATGCCTCTGGTCTGTGCCGGTCACTACACTGGCTGCCTATTCATTATAGAATAAAATATAAAGTTATTACTCTCATCCACAAGGCTCTCCATAATGCTGCACCTCCATCTCCTACCACCTACCATCTCTGTCTACCGCCCAACCCGTGTTCTCCGCTCACTCAATGACCTAACACTTACCTCCTCTATCATCAGAACCTCCCACGCTCGTATACAAGACTTCTCCCGAGCTGCACCACTTCTCTGGAATGCTCTACCCCGGACAATCAGATTAACTCCCAATTTCTACAGCTTTAAGCGCAAACTAAAGACACATCTCTTCAGACAGGCCTATCACAATTCCTAATGTCAACCCTTCCGTACTACAATTAGAATCCCTAAATTTTAACCCTCCTCTGTCCCCGCTCCCACACTACCCCACTTGATATGGTGCCTTTTCAGCCTAACTTATCTGTTCAAGCTCCATCCACATGTTAAAGGTCACCACTAGTGACTGCTCATACTGTATTATTTGTGTAATGACAGTCACCTCTATTACAGAATTGTCTGAATACTGTATAAGCAATGCCGCCCCTGCTACCTAGTCACCTCTCTACCTCATAGATTGTAAGCTCTCTTGAGCAGGGCCCTCAGTCCCATTGTGTGAAATGACGTTCTTTGTTATGTATCTTTCTGTATTTGAACCCTACAAATTGTACAGTGCTGCGGAATATGTTGGTGCTATAGAAATAAAATGTATTTTTTACTATTATTATTATTAAACCTGAAAGGTTTTTATGGATGCAGTTCTAACCAGTGTAAATTTGTTAAAAAAACGAAAACCTTTCATGATGCAGATAATACACGTACATATGATATAACAACATTTTTGAATTGCAATAGCAATCACATTATTTATATAATAGAATGTATCGCATGCAATATGCTATATGTAGTATGCACTATAAGAACAGTGAAAACTGGAGTATCAGAGCACATTTCATATAGCAATAAAAATGGTGATAATGTATCAAATGCATCAAGACATTTTTCACTGATACATCATGGTGATACATTGCATCTTAAGTTTTATGCAATAGAATATGTACATAAGCCAGTGACGGGAAGTGACTGGAAGAAAAATTGTTATTGCAAGAAGCATTTTGGATAATGTGCCTTAACACCAGATCTGCTAAAGGTCTAAATATTCGATCACATTTGTCGTATGTCTATTAATACAGTTAGGTGAATATTAATATTAAGAATTACTATTGCTGGGTTTTTTATTCATTTATTTATTTATAATTATGTTCTTATAGTCCTGCGATATTCTATCTATTTATTTATATATTTTCATAGATTATCTTTAGATTTTTAATAATTGGTGTATATACGATCTCATTTTTCAACTTACTTTACTAAAGTTAGGGATTGTTTCTATTGGTAGAATCGAAACCATGTGAGTCGCTTGTGATTCACTGTTGCTAAGAGATGGCGTTTGCATACATGTTTTTTTTCATGATAAGTCATGTGATTCTATTATGTTGTAATGGGGATTGACAACGGCCTAAGTTTCTATATATATATATATATATATATATATATATATATATATATATATATATATATATAGTAATGTAATTTATGATATTAATATTATGTCTTCAAATATTGTCGTTCATAACTGTATTGGATATAACTATATAGGATCATATATTATACGTCTACAGTGGATTTAAAGGGGCTCGATCAGCAAAATTATGGTGTACGAGCCCCAACATAAAACCATAAATGCATAAATGTAAATTATACTTATCGTGCACGCTGGGCGGTGATGCACGGTCCGACGTCCTCCTCTGGCACACCTTCCTCTTCTTCTTTCGGCGACACCCTCTGGTCCTTGCTCTTCCCTCGCTTCATCGTCCTCTTCTTCCGGCGGGATTGGTTCAAATCTGGCGCATGCGCAGTAGCACTGCGCAGGCTCCGGCGCCATTTTTCTCGATGGCCGTACACTCGCGTACTTCTAAGGGGAGCTGAGCAGACTCATTATCCCTCTGAGAAAAATGGCGCCGGGACTTGGGCTACTGCGCACGCGCCGGATTTTACCCAACCTGCCGGAAGAAGAGGACGATGAAGCTGGGGAAGAGCCAGGACCGGAGGGCTTCGCCGAAAGAAGAAGAAAGAAGAGGAAGGCGTGTCAGAAGATGACGTCGGACCGTGCATCACTGCCCAGCGTGCACGATAAGTATAATTTACATATATGTTTTTATGATTTTATTTTAAAAGGGGGGGTTAAAAATAATATTAGCGGTGCCTGAATAGCCTTTTTAAAGACTATTCACGCATATGTGGGGCTCAAACAGCATAATTTTGCTGATAAAGCCCCTTTAATCATAGATGATCCGATGATGTATTTAGTACTTACGTATGAATTATTTTCTGCAATTTTTTTCTGTGTGTTTTACGTGTTTTTCTATGCACGTTTTGTATTTATATATATTTATTTGTCTTTCGGATGCAATTGATATATTCAGTTTAGACATTGTGGTTAACTAGGGTTAATTATTGGGTGGAGCTGTTTGTCTTGTTTGGTTTTAAAAGTAATGAAGTTTAGGTGTTGTTCATGCCATGAGGAAGGTACATGTTTGTACCGAAACGCATAGCACTACCATGACATAATCAAGCTTCACAGTTACATTGTAACTTTTTATTACTATTGAGAACAATAAAAGTTAAATTGTATATACTTTAAAGTCATTTTGGATCCTTTCATGGTTGGAATGGAATCTTATTTGAAAATTAGTATTTTGTTACTGGTTGGTGTCCACACAGTTTTCCTTGTCTTCCAGGATTCAGGACTTGATTGACTTTATATGGTGAGCTGAAATTTAAAGGGGTATTCCCACCTCACATACTCAGCAGTCTTCACTCTTGTAAAATCTTCTTTCTTCCTGGCTTCTTGCATCATTTGGTGGGCGGGGTTTCACAGGCAACCTGCCGTTTAGCCCCGCCCCCAAATTCACGTGTAGCTCCGTCCACCCACATTGCACTATGAAGTACAGGCAGCAGCAACTCCATTCTGTGTTACAAACAGAGACTGCCTGTCTCTGCCATAATGAACACAACTGAATTAGCTAGCCTGATAACTGGGAGAACAGAAGAAATGAAAGCATCTCCTCTATCTGAGTCCAGGACCTAGGTCACATGGTGTAGACACAGGATTAGCTAGATACACAGGCTGGCTCCCTGCACTTAGCCCCTCCTCCCTCCCCCCTCAGAGCAGCAGATACATCATTTGACTCAGGAGCAGCTAGGTCAGGGCTGTGGCCACAAAAAATTGAATAAAGTAAGATAGTGGACAAACAAAGCAGTTTTGCTGAATCAGTGTATTTAGGAAAAGTCTTACATCCACATTAACAAGCAGTATAGATAGGATCCTTGTGATGGGACAACCCCTTTAATTTTCTTTTTTGAACTCAATAGATATCGTTACCCCCCTGATCTCGCCGCAGTGGGTGCTGGGGGATGTAGCAACATGACGGAACCTCTTAGGGCCCCTTCACATGGCGTAAGCGCTCGGCTCATTCCGAGCCGTACACACGAGCGCTTCTAAACACTTCCCATTCACTTCAATGGGAGCGCGCGTGTAGTGTTACACCCTGTTGCGTGAAGTATCTAGCTGCCAGAACATGATAGTACATCCAATGTCATTAAGTGGTTAAAAGTTTTAAAGGGATTCATCATTAAAATCACATTTTTACTCGATCACACGTAGGAATAGCCTTAAGAAAGGCTATTAATAATAATAATAATTAATAATAATTTTATTTATATAGCGCCAACATATTCCACAGCGCTGTACAATTTGTAGGGTTCAAATACAGACAGAAAGATACATTACAAAGAAAGTCATTTCACACAATGGGACTGAGGGCCCTGCTCGCAAGAGCTTACAATCTATGAGGTAGAGGGGGTGACACAAGAGGTAGCAGGGGCGGCATTGCTTATGTAGAGGTCAGACACTTTTGTAATAGAGGTTACTGTCATTACACAAACATAAAACTTTATGAGCCGCCAACAGTTGTGTCCTTTAATATGTGGATGGAGCTTGGACCTATAAAGTTAGCATGAGATGCCATCATATCATGTGGGTAAATGTGGGAGCGGGGACAAAGGAGGGTTAAGGGTTTACGTTAGAAATTGTGATAGGCTTGTCTGAAAAGACGCGTCTTTAGGTTGCGTTTGAAACTAGAAATTGGGAGTTAATCTGATTGTCCGGGGTAGAGTATTCCAGAGAAGTGGTGCAGCTCGGAAGAAGTCTTGTATACGAGCATGGGAGGTTCTGATAATAGAGGATGTAAGTGTTAGGTCATTGAGTGAATGGAGAACATGGGTTGGGCGGTAGACAGAGATGAGGGAGGAAATGTATGGAGTTGCGGAATTATGGAGAACCTTGTGGATGAGGGTGATAACTTTATATTTTATTCTATAATGAATAGGCAGCCAATGTAACGACTGGCACAGACCAGAGGCATCGCTGTAGCGTCTAGACTGATAGATGAGCCTGGCCGCTGCATTCAGAATAGATTGTAGAGGGGAGAGTTTAGTGAGGGAAAGACCGATTAGTAGGGAGTTACAGTAGTCAAGGCGAGAATGAATTAGAGAGACAATAAATGTCTCTTAAAGGGCGTAATCTGGAGATATTTTTGAGGTGGAGGTGACATGACGGTGCGAGTGATTCAACATGAGGGGTGAAGGAAAGGTCTTCGTCAAACATGACCACGAGGCAGTGGGCATACTGCCTAGGAGTTATAGTAAGGCCTGAGACTACAATGGATATATCGGGGACAGATCTGTTTGATGGTGGAAACAGTAGTAGTTCAGTCTTGGAGAGATTTAGTTTCAGATAGAGTGAGGACATGATATTTGAGGCAGCAGAGAGACAGTCGCTGGTGTTCTTTATGAGTACAGGGGTGATGTCACGGGAAGATGTGTATAATTGGGTGTCATCAGCATAAAGATGGTACCTGACAAAAACATGGAAAAATGTCCACAGCTCCCAAATTCGTTGGTATACTAAGTTTAGTTCACCCCCTCAAGTGCACGAAGAGACACCCTCCGGTTAGGGTTGAAAGGAGATGCAATAACATAGCAAAAAAAGTCCTCAGCACAGAAGGGTATATCCTAAAAAATAACTTTTATTTTCAAAAAATATAAAACAATATTAAAGCACCAGATATAAAAAAGAGGTAAGTGAAAAAAATTGAAAACTCACAACACAACTACTGTCCCTTACTCATGGCGATGTAAATATGCCTTCAACCTCTGACTGTTTATAGCCAGGTTCACAGGTGAGAAATGAAAGACAATCAATACAACTAAAACTAGTACACAATTAAAAACAGCTGTTGAATGCGAATGGCACACAAAAACATAACGTTACGTGGCATGAAAAATATACAGAAGACTTTATGTTAATATGGACAGTTGCATATAAACAACATCTAAAGAGAGGAAAAGAATAAGTTCATCCAAAAGATGAACTCCCCAACTGTCAGATATAGTAACCATACATTAATCCGTTCCAAGCTATCAAATAGTTGTTTCAAAAAAATACATGTGAATGTGTATGTCACTCACCATGAATGATATTTAAGAAGAAAGGAATAGACAGTATTCACATTAACCAAGGACATAGATGTAATCCATTTCGATCCGAAACCGGAAGTGTATACGATGTCAACAAATTCACCATAGTAACAAAAGGATCACATGATCGCAAGTAACCTAAAGTCATGTGACCACGAAAGGACACATGACTTCAGATGTTCTCAGAGCATATAGGAGCATACGTAAAGAAATGTGTATATAGGTTGTAGGCATCACAGGCATCAATTGATATTAAGACAGTAAAATAATGAAATAATAAGATGGTACCTGAAGCCAAATCTGGCGATGGTTTGTCCAATGGGGCTGTGTAGAGAGAAAAGAGCAGGGGGCCTAGGACTGAGCCCTGAGGAACCCCAACAGCAAGGGAAAGAGGGGAGGAAACAGAGCCCGCAAATGATACACTGAAAGTGCGGTCTGAGAGATAAGAGGAGAACCAGGAGAGCGCAGTGTCCTTGAGGCCAACTGAGCGGAGCATAGTGAGGAGGAATTGATGGTCAACCGTGTCAAAAGCTGCAGAGAGGTCCAGAAGAATAAGAAGAGAGAAGTCACCATTGGATTTAGCCATTAGGAGATCATTGGAGACTTCTGTGAGAGCCGTTTTAGTAGTGTGCAGAGCGCGGAAACCAGATTGTAAGGGGTCAAGAAGAGAGTTAGCAGAGAGATAGCGGATTAAACGAGAATAGACCAGGCGTTCCAAGAGTTTAGAGATGAAGGGGAGGTTAGAGACGGGTCGATAGTTAGCAGCACAGGATGGGTCCAGGGAGGGTTTTTTCAATAGCGGGGTTATAACAGCATGCTTGAAGGAGGATGGGAAGATTCCAGGAGAGAGAGAGAGAGGTTAAATATTTTAGTAAGGTTAGTCGTGACAGCAGGCGACAGAGATTGGAGAAGGTGTGAGGGGAAGGGGTCACTACTGCAGGTTGTAGGGCGAGATGAAGAAAGTAGTTGGGAGACTTCCTCTTCTGTAACAGGTTCAAAAGATGAGAATGGACAGTCTGAAGTGCGGTTGGTGAGGGGATCAGTACTATGGTTGGTGATGGGATCAATGCCACCTGGGGTTTGGGCAGTAATTTCCTGACGAATCTTATCAATTTTATCACGGAAATAAGTGGCAAGGTCAACGGCACTAAGGTCTGTGAATGGCGTCTGCACCTTGGGTGTGAGTAAGGAGTGAAAAGTTTCAAAAAGCCTTTTAGGGTTGCTGGAGAGAGAAGAGATGAGGGCGGTGAAATGGTCTTGTTTGGCGTGGTAAAGCGCAGAACTATATGTTTTAACCACTTCCGGACCGCCCATAGATTATATACTTCCGGGAAGTGGTTGCCTAGTTCTGACAGGACGTACCTGTACGTCCAGTCAGAACACAGCAGCTGCACGGAGATCGTGCAGCTGCTCTCTATAGGAGCCGGCTGTAACTTCAGCCGGAGCTCCCAGAGAGAAGACAGGACAGATTTATTACCTCCCCTGCCTTCTCGATCTGAGCGCTGTATACACAGTTATGGACGCTGCCATAAATCAGCTGCCCTCTGACCCGGCGGACACGTGATCCGCCGGGAGCAGAGTCTTACAAGAGCTGCTGGGTCCTACAGGACCAAAGATCAGCTCAGTAAGCTACACAGCGTGTATACAGCGTGCAGGAGCCTGTATTTTTCCTACAACTGGGGTTAAATGTAGCAGCCTCAGTTATAGGAGAAATCAGCCTCCAGTACAAAAAAAAATAAGTGATCAGATGTCCCCAAAGGTCTCTTATCACCTTATGGGGACACAATCTGTAAAAAAAAAAAAAAAAAAAAAATATAATAAAAAAGTTTTAAAAAAATGTAAATAAAATAATAATAAAAAATAAAATGCTAATAAAACGTTGTTATTAAAGGTTATAGCCCCACCCCCGACGACACCATACAAAATAAAAATTTCCGTAACGGAGAGGAAAAACTATATTATGAAGTTTTTCACTGACACTTTGTGTTATTAAATAAAAAAAATTAATAAATTGAAAACCAGACACAATTTCCCTCCTATTTTGTTTATATTTTCCTGGATATAAAAAAAATTAAAACACATTCGAAAATAAAGATAACATAAAAATAAAGCCCTACGTGTCCCCGAAAAAAGAGGCAAAAATTAGTTGACTGAGACATACGGGAAAAATTTTACAGACCTCAAAACCGCACATACAAAATAAACCTAAAATGTGTCTTGTCCTGGACCACAAATTGGCCCTGAAGTGGTTAAGCATAAATTTGAAGTGGAGGAAATCTGCAGGTGAACGTGATTTTCTCCTTAGACGTTCGGCACACCTAGAGCACCACTGAAGAAATTGTGTCTGTGGCGTGTGCCAGGGTTGCTGCCTCCTATGTGGGACTTTACGAGTGGATGGGGGAGCCACCTCATCCAATGCATTTATAAGGGTTTCATTATAGTGACTGGTGGCCAGATTGGGACTGGAGATTGAGGAGATGGGGGACAGAGAGGACTGTAGAGTATCTGAGAGGTGCTGGGTGTCGATAGCACGCAAGTTCCTATATGTGTGTTGGGTAGGTGTATCTTGAGAAGGGGAGAGGGCACTGATGTTGAGAGACAGAAGATTATGATCAGAGAGGGGCAGAGCAGAGTTAGTCAGTTTAGAAACTGTGAGGAGTCGATGAAAGACCAGATCAATCGTGTTTCCACCTACATGTGTGGCAGAAGAAGAACATTGTGAAAGACCAAAAGAAGTGGTTAATGAGAGAAACTGTGAGGCAGCTGGGGAGTGAGGGGTGTTAATAGGGATGTTAAAGTCACCCATGATGAGGGTAGGAATGTCACTGGATAAAAAGTGGGGAAGCAAAGTGGTCCAAAAATTGGTAGGGTGAGCCAGGTGAACGGTAGATCACGGCTACACGTAAGGAGAGTGGGCGGAAAAGTCTGATAGCATGGACTTCAAATGAGGAGAATGTGAGTGAGGGTACTGGTGGAATGGCCTGAAAAATGCACTGTGGTGACAGAAGTAAGCCTACCCCACCACCTTGTCTGCTGTCAGGCCTAGAGGTATGTGAGAATTGTAGGCCACCATAAGACAGAGCAGCGGGTGATTCTTCTCCTACCTTTAGATATCTTCTCCGCGCCGCCGTTTGGTAGAAATCCCGGTTTTCGTCTGTATGCAAATGAGTTCTCTCGCAGGACTGGGGGCGGTCCCGAACACTCAAACAGCACTGGGGGCGTCTCCAATGCTGCGAGAGAAATCTCCAGCGCCGCCTCCATCTTCATCAAGAACGGCCTCTCTGTGTGTCTTCTTCTGGAGCTGGGTTCAAACTTCTACGCATACGCAGTCGGCTCTGCCATTGGGACTCGGGCAGAGCCGACTGCACATGCCTGAGGACATTTTTTTGTGGCCGCATACGCGAGTGTACTGCGCATGCCCGAGTCCCGATGGCAGAGCCGACTGCGCATGCATAGAAGTTTGAACCCAGCTCCGGAGGAAGACACACAGAGGCCGTTTTGCATACAGATGTAAACCGGGATTTGTACCGAACGGCGGTGCAGAGAAGACATCTGAAGGTAGAAGAAGAATAGCTTAAGGCTATTCCTACATGTGATCGAGAATAAATGTGATTTTAATGATAGAATCCCTTTAAGTCTCTGTTGACATTGAGTGGGCACAGCATATTTCAATTATCACTTTGCACATTAAGTTTTTGGCAATATTCCCATAGGAATGCCCATGTGATTAGACTCAAAGGGGGATTTCGTTATACCTCTATGTAAAGCGCTGCGGAATGTGATATGCTGTACAAGTAAGCAAAATAAATATGTAACAATCAGAGGCCAAAAGTATAGTATGCTTTTTGATTGATAGGAGAGGTGATAACATGGACAGAAGTCTATCCTACCCTCCTGCTGGGGTTGCTATGATTCCTAGTATTTCTCTATCTGCCATGTGCCTGTTTGTGTTTCTCTCTTGTTATATACTACTGTACCATCCATGAAACTGTATCACTGAAATTTCCCCATTGTGGGACTATTAAAGGATTATCTTATTTTATCTTATACAAGTTATGCAGAGATGATGATGATTTCTTATCTCAAAGCAGTCAGCAGGGCTGCTCTTCCGCCCTCCTTCTTAATACTGCAGCTCTTGCAATGCTACCTAAAACAGGACGGGGGGGGGGGGGGGGGGCACACTTTAGAGCCCTATATCTCAGGATCCATTATAGCTATGAAGATTAGCTTGGATTCATTATAGTCCTTACAGATTTTGAGCAATCTGCTATTAAAATTGCTATTGGGAATTGAGATCTGCATTGGGATCTCAATACCAAGTAGCGTTTTCAACAGTGAATTGCTCTGGATCTGTAAGTACTATAATGATGAGCTTTCAATTCTGTTTCGATCTTTCAATTATTTTCTTTAAAATGAATCCAAAAGCATCTTCATCTGTGATCAGGGATTCTAAGACCTTTAGGTCCTCAGTTGAAAGTTTGGGAAGTCACGAAGAAGCTAGGTATGCCCATATGCAGTCACGAAACAGAGAGTTAGACCTATAATTCCTTAGATATCGGCATTAGCGGTAAGGACATCCTCAGCTAGAAAAGTGCCACCATGGGGGGATGTATAGATACATGAGCGGCAGGGAAAGGGTTAATGGGTAAAATCAGGTCCTTTGGCTTGGAAAATATAGTTTGTAATTGGATTGAAAACTGGTTCAAAGATTGTATCCAGTGAGTTGTGGTCAATGTCTGCAGCTCAAACTGGTCCCTAATGTTCTGTGCTGGGTCTGCTGTTTTTTTAACTTATTTATTGACTTTAAAGATGGGATTAATAGCACTGGCTCTATTTTGCAGATGACACCAAGCTATGCAGTACAGTGCAGTCTATAGAGGATGTACGCATGTTGCAAGCAGAATTAGACAGACTGTGAGTGTTTGGGCATTCTCATGGCAAATGAGGTTCAATGTGGATAAATGCACTGCACAATTTTTTAAGCATTTTCAGGATGGCTACGGAAATGCCCCACATGTTGATGTAAACTTATGTATGGGCACAAAGGAGGACCTCTAACTTCCCAATTGATCTTATTTTGGAAACTAGACCCCTCAAAGAATTTAGCAAAGAGTATCGCACTTGACCCTACAAGCACTTTGACCCTACAAGTGTTTAAATTTTTTTCCATTGGGTTGTGTTGTGCGTATTGTGACCACATTTTGTAAATTAGACCCCTTAACCCCTTCCCGACATTCGCCGTAATAGTACGGCGCTGCTGGGAAGGGCTTCCCGCAAACCGCCGTACTATTACTGCGGATGCATGGTTCACACACACAACCTGTGTGCACACCATGCACAGCGGGTGTCAGCCGTAATACACGGCTGACAATGCCCTGTAACACCCGCGGTCGGAACCGGGTCCGATCGCGGGTGTTAACCCCTGAGATGCCGGTGATCAACATGACCGCCGGCACCTCCGGGGTTTCGTTCTAAAATTGTGCCGATCGGCACCCCCCGTACCGGTTTCGGGGGGTGCCGGTGTTCGTAGGGGGCAGCCCGGGGTCTGATCAGTGACCCCGGGTCTGCCCCTTCACTTACCCCGTCCTCGCACCTGGCTGATCCTGCCGTAAATGAAGCTGTCAGCCTGTGCGTCTACACAGGCTGACAGCTTCCTATACAATGCAATACACGTGTAACACGTGTATTGCAGCGTATCTCTATTGAAGCAGTGATCAGCCGATCACTGCTTCAATCCCCCATGGGGACAGAAAAAAAAAGTTGGACAAAAGTAAAAATAAAAAAGTTTAAATAAGTTTAAAATAAAATAGAAATAAATAAAGCCCCAAAAATCCCATTTTCCCCATATAAAATGTTTTATTATGTAAAATAAAGAAAAATAGAAAAAAACATTACATATTTGGTATCGCCGCGTCCGTAATAACCTGAACAATAAAATTAAAACATTATTTAACCCGAACGGCGAATGTCGTAAAAAAAAAAAAAAGTAGAAAACCGCACAAAATAATGATTATTCACCACCTTTCCCTTAGAAATAGATTTTTTTCCCTGAATTGAATTCTATTCTGCACAAATAGCAACGCATTAAAAAATCATATAAATGAGGTATCGCCGTAACCGTACCGACCTGCAGAATAAAGGTAACATGTTACTTATGCTGTACGCTGCACGGGAAAAAAAATAAATGCTAAAAAGCAATGCCAGAATTGATGTTTCCTTTTACATCCCACCCAGAAAGAGTTAATAAAATGTAGTCAATAAGTTACAGGCCCCAAAATGGTGGCATTGAAAAGTACATCTAATACCGCAAACACCAAGCCCTCATATGGCCACATTGTCAGAAAATAAAAATAAAAATCTACCTTGTACAATGTGAAGACAAAAACCCCAAAAATCGCCAAATCATTAGGACATAAGTGGCTGCGACTAGAAGGAAATGTGTAAGCGGTGCGAGCGTTTTCAGGGGACACCCCATATTTAGAGCTTATGACAGATAATACAGCAGCGCTGATCCCCCAGAATGCCCCTCTTCCCCGTCCGCGTCATAGGAGCTGGTGGGAAAATAGAATGGGATTTGGTGTACCCAATTTACTCCGCACAGCTTACACATTCACTTCGGGGTTACTAATGCTCACTACATCACTTGATAAATTCTTTGAGGGGTGCGGTTTTCAAAATGGGGTCACTTTCTAGAGGTTTCCACTGTTTTGACTCCTCAAGGGCTTTGTAAATGCAACATGGTTCCTGAAAGTGATCACAGCCAGACCTGCCCTCTAAAAGCTTTTTGGCGCGCCTTCCCTCCTGCGTCTCGCTGTGCGTCCATATATTAGTTTACACCCACAAGTGGGGTACTATGGTAGTCCGGAGAACTTGCCTAACAAATTGTGGGATGCGTTTTCTCCTTTAACCCCTTGTGACTGTGCAAATTCTAGGGCTAAACGAAAATATTAGTAAAATAAATTCAAATTTGAAAATTTCACCTCCATTTTGTATTAATTCCTGTTAAGCACTTATAGGGTTAAATTACTAGGTATATGTTGTTTTGGCTTATTTAAGGGGTGCAGTTTTGAAAATGGGGTGATTTATGGGGGGCTTTAATACAAGGGTCTTTCAAAACGCCTTCATAACTGGATTAGGCCCTTTAAAAAATGGGTTTTGTAAATTTCTTGAAAATTTTGAATATTGTTGTTTCACTTGTAAATCTTATAATGTCCGTAAAAATTAAAAGGGTGACTAAAGTTTGATGCCGACATAAAGCAGAGATCTGGAACATGAGATTTATGATATAATTTTGGCGGTCTGACTATCTGTATGTAATGTACATCATTTCAAACTTTATAAAATGCATATTTTTCAAAATTTCCACCAAATTTCCAATTTTTTCATAATTAAACACAAAACATATCAACCAAAATTTACCACTAACATGAAGTACAATGTGTTACGAAAAAACAATCTTAAAATCACTTTGGTAAGTTAAAGCATTCCAAAGTTATTGCCACATAAAGTGACACATGTCAGTTTTGAAAAATCGAGCTTGGTCAGGAAGTCAAAAAGTGCCATCGGCGGGAAGGGGTTAAATATGTGAGGCTATGGATTTGAAACTCTGTGTACTCCATATTTACTCTTTATTCTTATGGTAGAGTTGGAAGGGACCTCAAGGGCCATCGGGTCCAACCCCCTGCGAGTGCAGGTTTTCCTAAATCATTCCAGCTATATGTTTATCCAGATTCCGCTTGAAGATTTCCATTGATGGAGCGCCCACCACCTCCCGTGGCAGCCTATTCCACTCTCTCACTACCCTCACTGTCAGAAAGTTTTTCCTAATGTCTAATCTGTATCTCTTTCCCTTTAGTTTCATCCCATTGCTTCTTGTACTTCCTTGTGCTAATGAGAATAGGGTAGATCCCTCTGCACTGTGACTACCTTTCAGATATTTGTAGACTGCTATTAAATCTCCCCTCAGCCTTCTCTTCTGCAAACTAAACAGTCCCAGTTCTTTTAGCCGCTCCTCATAGGACATGGTTTGCAGACCTTCCACCATTTTGGTTGCTCTTCTCTGGACTTGCTCCAATATAGCGATGTCTTTCTTGAATTGAGGCGCCCAGAACTGTACACAGTATTCCAGGTGTGGTCTGACCAGGGAAGAGTACAGCGGAATAATGACCTCTCTTGATCTAGATTCAATGCTTGTCTTAATACATCCCAGAATTTTATTAGCCTTTTTTGCAGCAGCACCGCACTGTTGGCTCATGTTGAATTTGTGATCTACTATTATGCCCAAGTCCTTTTCCCCTATGCTATCACTTAGTTCTATTCCTCCCATACTATATATGTTTTTTACATTTCTGTTACCCAGATGTAGAACTTTGCATTTGTCCCTGTTAAATACCATTTTGTTCGCCTCAGCCCATTGTTCCAGTGTGTCTAAGTCCTTTTGAATACACTCTCTCTCCTCTCTAGTGTTGGCTATTCCTCCTATCTTCGTATCATCTGCAAATTTTATGAGTTCCCCAATAATTCCATCGTCCAGATCATTTATAAAGATATTAAAAAGTACTGGGCCCAGAACAGAGCCCTGCGGCACCCCGCTTTTGACTTTCTTCCAGTTTGATGTGTAGCCATTTAGTATTACTCGTTGTGCCCGATCATTAAGCCAGTTGTGAATCCACCTAACTGATTTTTTGTCAAAGCCATACTTAATCATTTTTTCAATAAGAAGGTTATGTGATACTTTATCAAATGCCTTACTGAAGTCAAGATATACTATGTCCACGGCATTCCCTTGGTCCAACCATTCAGTGATTTTGTTGTAGAAGGAAATCAGGTTAGTCTGACAAGATTTATTGGTCCTAAAGCCGTGCTGGCTCTGGTTAATTAATGCCTTCCCATCCAGGTACCGAAGTAAATGTTCCTTGACAATTTGCTCAAAGATTTTTCCTGCTATCGAGGTCAGACTTACCGGCCTGTAATTTCCTGGATCGTCCCTTTTCCCTTTTTTGTAGATGGGGACAACATTTGCCCTTTTCCAATCTAAAGGGACCACTCCTGTTTCCCATGACTTACCGAAGATTATAGCAAGGGGTTCTGTTATTTCCTCTGCTATCTCTTTCAGGACTCTAGGGTGTAAATCATCTGGTCCTGGGGACTTGGTTTCCTGTAACTTGGCTAAGTGCTCTCTTACCAGACCTTTGCTTATAGTCAGCTTGGAGTCCTCCTTCCCCTCATCTCCATCACCATTAATGTCGATATTTCCATTAGTTTCTTGGGAGAAGACGGATACAAAATATGAATTTAGTAGCTCCACCTGCTGTTCCACCATGTTAACTGTTTCTCCTTTGTCATTCTTCAGGACTCCAATGGTCTCCTCCACTTTTCTTTTGCTTTTAACATATCCCCAAAATCCTTTTACCTTACTCTTTGCCTCTTTTGCAAGCTTCGTGTTCAGCCTTAGCTCCTTTGATGCTTGTCTTGCAGAGTCTGCAGACTGCTGTGTACTCTTTCAATCGGAGCTATTGTGTTTGGAGATCTTGCCTGCAGCAAGGCTCCTTTTGTCTATTCCAGGGAGGATTTGCAGAGCTGAGGCACACAGTTGGTCTACATATGGCCAGACCTGCAGTTCCCCATGATATTAGGAGGAAACAAAGAAGAGGCTGTAGAGCCAGTACATTCCAGAAATCCGCCCCTGTACAATGGTGGTCTATGCAGCCCGCTGCTAGCGGAACGTGTGAACTAACCATAATATGGATGAACTGGTGACACTAACCAGGTATCATCAGGATTTTCGTGAGTGCAGTTTGATGCTGTTCACAGAGACTTGGCTTTCTGAATCACCACGGGCACCGTTGTTTCACTGGATGTTTTCAAATTACTTCGTGCAGATTGAACGCTTGACAGCGGTAACAGGAAAGGAAAAGGGTTTGCAATATTTGTGAATGAAAGATGGTGTAATACAGGACACATTGTAGTTAAAGGGATTCTACCATTAAAATCAAATTTTTTCTAGTCCACATGTAGAAATAGCGTTAAGAAAGGCTATTCTTCTCCGCGCCGCCGTTCGGTAGAAATCCCAATTTCCGTCGGTATGCAAATGAGTTCTCTCACAGCACTGGGGGGGGTTCCCAGCGCTCAAACTGAGGGCGTCCCCAATGCTGCAAGAGAAATCTCCAGCGCTGCCTCCATCTTCTTCAGGAACGGCCTCTATGTGCATCTTCTTCCGGAGCTGGGTTTAAACTTCTAGGCCTCGGGCAGAGTAAGCTGCACATGGCCACTGGCCACAAGAAAATGGCCGCTTACTTATTGTGTAAGCGGCCATTTTTCTTGTGGCCGCAGGCATGCAGAGTCTGCTCTGCCCGAGGCCTAGAAGTTTGAACCCAGCTCCAGAAGAAGACGCACAGAGAGGGAAACCAGCATTTCTACCGAATGGCGGCTCGGAAAATACATCTAAAGGTAGGAGAAGAATAGCCTTTAAGGCTATTCCTACGTGTGAACTTGAAAAAATTGGATTTTAATGGTAGAATCCCTTTAAGGAAAAGTTGTAAGGATATTGAACTATTAGCATCCGCCCACGACTTCGTCTGCGGGTCGGCGTTGGCGCTGAGCATTTGCTGCTGGTCATGATACGCTGGTCACGGCAAAGGGAGCCCCCCCCCTCACGCGGGGCGGCCCCTGTATTCGGCCGTTTAGGCATGATTAGGGAACAAACATCCAAATCCACAAACATCCAAACATACAACCTTTCACATTTATAATATTAGTAGGATTATCTGTGAGCATAAGACCTTATTATCTACCAAAGGGAATTGTCACGTGTTATCATGCTAGCTGCATATGTTTCCACCTCTGCAAAAACTGATTTTGCCTGTGAGGTGCTACAAGCTGTGGTGAGCGAGCCACAATCATTACACCCCCATGCCCTCCTCCTTGTGTCTGGAGATTTCAACCGTTTCTCTGTATCATCCACTCTACGCAGCTTCACACTGTATGTAACCTGCCACACAAGAGAACACAAAACACTGGACTTGCTGTTTGCCAATATGAGAGAGGCATATAGCACATCAGCCCTACCGCCCCTGGGTAGATCGGATGCAACTCACGTGGTGCAACTGCGACTGATATACATGCCGCTCATACTTAGAGAACCAGCTGTAACTCGTACAGAGAGAATTCATTCAGAAGAATGTGTGGGGACTCTGAGGGACTGTTTTGATACAACTACATGGGAAGTGTTACAAGATTCCCATCTGAATGATATGCATTGGGGGGGGCATACACACTGCATAACAGACTGCATCAATTTCTGTTTCACACCGCCCCTTCCCACCCTAGCATGCCAGGGCCCCACTCTGACCTGCTTGCTCAAACCAAACCAGTTCCCTTTGCACCCGGCTGCCATCTGGCTACAATCTGATCTTGACAGAGTCTCTAATGTGTAGGGAAATCAGGAAGATAAGAGTGGATAAGGCTGGAGGACCTGATGGGATGAGTGCAAAAATCTTCAAATGTGCGTAGATCAGCTGTGTGGTGTTATTACACACATGTACAATATGAGCCTGAAGTGGGGCGTGGTACCACAATTATGGAAAACATCTTGTGTGGTACAAATTCCAAAGACTCCTCATCCAAAGGACCTCAACAGCTACAGACCTGTATCAGAGACATCCCATTTGATGAAGGTCCTAGAGAGACTGGTCCTGGCACATCTTTGGCCTCTGGTGAGCCCTGCTATGGACCTCCTACAGTTCGCCTATTGACAGGGCGTTGGGTTCTTTAAAGAACTCTATTCTCACAGTGTTCCCCAGTTTCTCCAAGTGAGAAAATGTTCTTTGAGAAACAAGATGGACCTTGCTGGACTTGACCATCACCTCTCCAACTGGATCCTAGACTACCTCACAAACCCACCTCAGAATGTGAGAGCACAGGGCTGTGTGTATAACACTGTGATCCTGTAGTATGGGGGCACCACAAGGTACAGTTCTTGCCCCTTTTCTCTTCACACTGTACACTGCTGAATTTAGGTACAACTCATATTAGCTGTTACCTGCAAAAGTACTCCAACGACTCTGCAATAGTAGGCCTCATTACAGACGGAGATGACAGGGAAATACAGAGACCTAAACCCAGGACTTTGTGGAATGGTGTCAATGGAACCACCTCAGGATTAATGCTAGGAAGACCAAGGAGATGGTGGTGGACTTAAGTAAGTGGAGGAATGCTCCGAATCCAGTGGACATCCAGGGCATGGGCATTGGGATAGTCAAGACCTATAAATACCTGGGCGTGCTTCTCAAATTATTGAGGATGGGCTGATCACCTGGATGCTCTGCACAGAAAGGGTTACAGCAGATTCTACTTGCTCAGGAGACTGAGGGCCTTTGGAGTCCAGGAGCTACTTCTTAGGGCCTTTTTCAACTCTGTGGTAGCATCAGCCATCTTCTTCAGAGTGGCCTGCTGGGGGAGTAGCATACCATCCAGGGGCAGAAATGGGCTTGACAAGATTATACGGGCTGGCTCTGTCCTTGGGAGACCCCTAGACCCAGTACAGGTGGTGGGTGACAGAAGGATACTGTCCGTGGTGAGCTCCATGCTGGAGAATAATCCCATCATATGTTTGAGAACGTGACAGTACTGGGCAGTACTGTTAATGACAAACTGTTTCACCCCAAGTGCTATCAGAGATCCTTCCTCCCTTCCAGCTGACTGCGGTTGCAGTCAGGCTGTATAATCAACATCGGGCTAAGTGGATATCACTCCAAACACAGAAGTAAATGATCCTGAGTCTTTCTTTTTTTCTTCCTAGCTGCTATGGCTCCTAGTATCTTTTTCTATCAGCTATGAGCTTGTATGTGTTCTTTCTTGAATTATATTACTGTATTATCCATGCTGCTGTAACACACTGAATTTCCCCATGGTGGTACTATTAAAGGATTATCTTATCTTAAGGAATTTAAAGGGTATAGTGAGTAGTTTGACTTTTCTTGTGGTTTTCAGAATTAGGCTGTGAAAATTGAAAGCAATTTTTTCCTATAAAATTTCCACAGGGTCTTAAAGGAGATAATGCTCTCTTAATTTGTTAAAGGGGTTGTCCAGGATAAACTGATAATTATCCCCTACACTAAACTCCCTCCCCCCACCTAACTTCTAATTTACGTCAATTAAAAAAATGTATAATTACCGCTCCAGGGACACTTTCTGATAATCCAGTGACATTCCATTTCACTGTTCCTGAAAGTAACCAAACCATCACTCTTCCCCGTCCCCTATCCCCTGCAATACTTACCATTCTTCATGTGTCCGGGAAATGGCTCCTCCCCCTCTTCTTGTCTTTTTGCAGTGGGCGGAATAGCTTAGCCAATGAGACGGAGAGGGCAGGATCACTAGCCTAAAGAGAAACAGGGCAGGGTGAGAGGGGTTAGTAATGGGTGGGATTGATAGACTTGGTGAGATACTGAGAGTCGGGGGGCTAGTAAAGGGCAGGATTGCTAGTCAATGAGAGTGGGTGGGGCTAGGCTTAGTGAGACGGAGGGTTTTGTAATGGAGAGAGGAGGAGGGAGCTGAATGAGAGGGAGTTAGTCCAGCAAATTACAAAGGAAGCTGCACAACAGCAAGCTACAACATATAAACAAATACAGAGGATGCCAGCAGCATTCAGAGACACCCAGAAATCACTCCAAAAACTGCTTAAGGTATTTGGGTGTACTTTATTAACCCTTATTAACCCATTATTAGCACTAACAGACCATTATAAAAAAAAAAAAAAAGATTTTCTGCCCAGACAAACCTTTTAGGCTAAGGCCCCATGGGACGACCCGCAGCTACAAAGCGCTGTGGGAAAAACTGCGGCAGGAACGCATCTTTGTTCTTCCCGCAGCACTTAAAACAGAAAGTTTGTGGACTTTTTTTTATTTCTATCTACGCGGAACCCACCAGCGTTTTCGTAAATATAATTGACATGCTTCGCTGGTTTTGGAGATTGTAGCGGTTCCACGCTGCGGTTTTTACTGCAAAGTGAGCATGGGATTCACAAGAATCCCATCCAATTTGCAGTTACTGTAAAACGATGCTGTTCTTCAAATTGCGGCGTTTCCGACCTGTGGGGCCTCGGTCTTAAACATTTTCTGTAGACTATGGAAATTCCCCACATGTGGCTGTAAACTGATGTATGGGCTAACAGTAGGGTATAAAATGGAATGCGCTCTATTGAGGTCAGATTTTACTATCATCATTTTCAAATTCCATGTTGCATTTGCAAAGTTCCTGAGGTACAAGAACAATATAACCCTCCCAAGACGTGATCTTAATTTAGAAACTAGACAAGGAATTTAGAATGGGTTGTAGTGAGCATTTTGATACCACAGTTGTTTCACAGATTTTATTAACTTTGGGATATGAAAATGAAAAATTACCTCCCCCCTATAGAATGTCCCTTTAGTCTCAAATTTTTCTCATTTCATACACAGTTTCTCCCAAGAACAGAAATACTGCAGCTGTGGATGAAAACTACTGTATACGGCACAGAAAGACAAGAAGCATCATTAGTCTTTTTGGAAGGAGGAATCCTTTTCAGATCCATTTTCAGAGCCCCTATGTTGCCACTGTGGTTGAAAGTACCTAGAAGTGACCACATTTTGGAAACTGCAGCCTTTAAAAAAAATGTATCAAGCAGTATAGTGATCATTCTGACTCCATGCTTTTCAAAAAGGAATGTGTTTTGGATGGTGCAAAATGAAAATTTAAATTTAATCACACCACCATGACAACACCAACACAGAAGAGATTGACCCTAATAGGAACAGGAACACAGATTAAAAGCACTAACCTCATCACCTCCTCAGTATTTTCCTATTCCAGTTAGGATCAGGTTGCAGAGTACATCTCTCTTCAAAGGTGTTATCCTGGTGAAAAGGCAGCAGGGGTTTGCTGCCTTCCAGGTTTCCTTCCTGCATGAAGTCTGCTGTTGAGGTCCAGTCTTCAGGCTGGGGCTTCTTCTTGCCAGTGAACTGCGCTTGAGGGGAATTAAGTTCCTGGCTTCACCATGCCCAGCCCAGGTTCCCCTGTAGGTTCTTCCTGAAGTCTCCGCTGCTCTGCTCCTGCTATGGTGTTCAGACAGTGTAGGTCCTGACGTCATGTGTGAGGCCGATGTCATAGGCCGGGAAATTTTAAAACGACTGGCTGTATACTCCTGCATAGGCCAGAGTGGTGTTTCTACTCCGTCTATGTTCCATACTGAGTGGCAGAGCAGGTGTGGCTCCTCTCTTTGGTGCCAAATTCAAACCCAGAAGGTATTTAAGGTAAGAGACGCTCTCTTCTATGGCTTCACTTTGTCTTCTGCTGAGTGTCCACCTTTCTCCAAGTCTGACTCTATAGAGCTACTTCAGTACCTGCTTCTGTGAGTACATGACTTCCATTTTGGATTTACTAAATGTCATTATTTTTTTTTTCTCACTTATATTTAATACTCTTTTACTATTGGGAGAAAAAAAGGCCTCCAGTGTGAAGGCAAACATTTTAAAAATGTGTCGTGCTAAAAACTCGCAGATAATTGTAAGCGAAAAATTAATTACTCTGCAGTTCATGCACTAGTGAAATTGTGCATCAGGAAAAATCTTCTCTTGATCCTTCCGTTTTGATCCTGTAAGATCCTTGAATAAACAGGACGTTCAGACTTTAATTTTACTTTTTCTCAAGTGGATATGCTGCTTCCTTCTAAAAGACACAAATTATTATCTTCTTCTGTGTCAGAGATAAGTAATGTCCCTTTTGAAGATGATTTTGAAGTTTCTGTAGAAGGTGAAGGTCCCTCAGTCTCTAAAGCAGACAACAGGTAGTCGATCTCCATTATGTTTGCAGGGCTTGTTCAACTGAAAAACGTAAATTCTTTCTTGTTCAAAAAAATATTCTTAAAATGATTAAGAAAGAATGGAATAATCTTGAAAGAAAACTCATCAATCTAAAAAAGTTTAACCCCTTAACGACCGACCCATAGGAAAACTGTTGGCACTGACAGGTCCTTCCTGACTGCCCTATAGGAAAACTACTTCGGGCAGTCAGAGAAGGATTCCCTGTCAGTGCCGACGTAATTGGAGCAAGTCTTAGCTGTATCTGACAGCTAAGACCCTGCTCCATAACCCCCCATCGGAGGGGGCTCCGATGCGCGGGTTTTAACCCCTTCAGTTCTATGATCAAACATGATCACGGAACTGAAGCGGTTCTGTGATGGTGCTGGCGGTATCGGCACCCCCCGCGGCGAGATCGGGGGGTGCCGATATATAAAACATGCAGCCTGGGGTCTGGCCAGTGACCCCAGACTGCTTGAATCCCCAGCAGTGAAATCATTGCTGAATCAAGTGTCCTAAAAGGGACACATAAAAAAGTGAAATAAAAAGTGAAAAATAAATAAATAAAGCTTTTGAAAAAAATGAATAAATTTATAAAGCCCCCAAAATCCCCTTTTTTCTGTAGAAAATGAGTCATGTAAAAAAACCACCTAAAAATGAATAAAAACAATGCATATTTGGTATCATCGCGTCTGTAACGATCTGTACAATAAAACTGAAAAAATATTCAATGTATACGGTAATCGTCGGAAAAAAATAAATAGAAAAAACACACCGGAAGTAGTGATTTTTCGCCATCTCACCTTAGAAATTATGCTATAAAAAGTGATCAAAAAGTCGTATACACCCCACAACAGTACCAATAAAAAGCGCAGGTTGTCCCGCAAAAAATAAACCTCCAACCAACACTGTCAACTGAAAATAAAAATGTTACGCCTCTCAGAAGATGGCGATGCAAAAAATCACAAATTTATGTCCCCAAATGTGTTTTTGTTCTGCATAATTAGTATCGCATAAAAAAATACTATAATAGTAGTTAATAGTTTAATAGTTTAATAGTGCAACTTATTGGGCACTTTGTACATTAATTTTTTGGAAGCATTTTTAGGCTCAAAATGATAATACACCTTGATACATTCCTTGATGGGTGTAGTTTTTAAAATGGGGTCACATGTGAGGGGTTTCCATTGTATTGGTACTTTAGCGGCTCAGCAAATGCAACATGGTACCTGAAAACTAATCCAGCAACATCTGCCCTCCAAAACCCAAATAGCGCTCTTTCCATTCTGAAGTCCACCATGTACCCATACAGCAGATTATGACCACATATGGGGTATTGCCGTGTTCAGGAGAAATTGTTAAACAAACTGTGGGGGGCTTTTTCTCTTTTAACCCCTTGTGAAAATGAAAATTTTGGGGATAAAGGGACATTTTTAGTAATTTTTGACCTATACATCCCAAGGTTAGTAAAATCTGTGAAAGGGCTAGTGTCAAAATACTCACTATACCCCTCAATGAATACCTTAAGGGGTCTAGTTTATAAAATTGTTTTGGTAACTCAAATCTTGTTTGAATGCGCAATGGGCCTAAAATATCTGCAAGCCAAATTTGTGTCTTGAAATCCAGTTGGTGCTCCCATCTTTTTGGGCCCTACCGTGCGTCCGTACATAGGATTAATGCCACAAAGTGTACATTTTTGAACGCAGGAGAAATGGGGTTATCTATTTTTAGGGTGTTTTTCTACATTTTAATGTGTTATGTGTAGAGATGAGCGAACAGTGTTCTATCGAACACATGTTCGATCGGATATCAGGCTGTTCGGCATGTTCGAATCGAAAGTGCGCCATTACTCGATTCCCCTCCCACCTTCCCTGGCGCCTTTTTTGCTCCAAAAACAGCGCAGGGTAGGTGGGACAGGAACTACGACACCGGTGACGTTGAAAAAAGTAGGTAAAACCCATTGGCTGCCGAAAACATGTGACCTCTGATTTAAAATAACAGCGCCGCCCAGGTTCGCGTCATTCAGAGCTTGCAATTCACCGAGAACGGAGGCTTCAGTCCACTTAGCTAGGGATTAGATTCTGGGTAGGCAGGGACAGGCTAGGATAGGAAGGAAAAGACAACCAACAGCTCTTGTAAGAGCTAAATTCCAGGGAGAAGCTTGTCAGTGTAACGTGGCACTGACTGGCTCAATCGCCGCAACCCAGCTTTCCCCGGATCCTGAATGGAATACACTGACAGTGTATTCCCGTATACCCAATATATACACCCCCGATCCACGTTCCAACGGTGTGCCCCCCCCACCTTCACCCCAGAAATACACTGGCAGTCCCCTAGCAATAGAATTGGGGCTATATACACCCACTATTTTTGCTACTGCCATATAGTGCCAGTTTCTGACTGGGAATTCAAAGAATATATTGGGGTTACAAATACCTTCAAGTCCTGCCACTGCCATATAGTGCCAGTTTCTGACTGGGAATTCAAAGAATATATTGGGGTTACAAATACCTTCAAGTCCTGCCACTGCCATATAGTGCCAGTTTCTGACTGGGAATTCAAAGAATATATTGGGGTTACAAATACCCTCAAGTCTTGCCACTGCCATATAGTGCCAGTTTCTGACTGGGAATTCAAAGAATATATTGGGGTTACAAATACCTTCAAGTCCTGCCACTGCCATATAGTGCCAGTTTCTGACTGGGAATTCAAAGAATATATTGGGGTTACAAATACACTCAAGTCTTGTTACTGCCATATAGTGTCATTTTCTGCCTGGGAATTCAAAATGCACAAGGCTCCCGGAAAGGGACGTGGGCGAGGTCGGGGGAATGGTTCTGGGGAGCAAGTTAGCGGTGAAGCCACAGGGCGTCCCGTGCCTACTCCTGTGGGGCAGCAAGCATTGCGCCGCTCCACAGTGCCAGGGTTGCTTGCCACATTAACTAATCTGCAGGGTACAAACCTTAGTAGGCCCGAGAACCAGGAACAGGTCTTGCAATGGCTGTCGGATAACGCTTACAGCACATTGTCCACCAGCCAGTCAGCCTCTGCCTCCTCTCCTCCTATTACCCAACAGTCTTGTCCTCCTTCCTCCCAAAATTCCCAATCTTCCCAGAACAATAACCCCAACTGTCCCTGCTCCCCAGAGCTATTCTCCGCTCCTTTCATTGTCCCTCAACCTGCCCCTTCATTTCGCGATTCCACAGACCTAACAGACGAGCATCTGTGTCCAGATGCTCAAACACTAGAGTCTCCTCCATCTCCGTTCGATTTGGTGGTGGATGACCAGCAACCCACCCTCATCGACGACGATGAGACGCAGTTGCCGTCAGGGCAGCCAGTTGACATGCGCATTGTGCGGGAGGAGGAGATGAGACAGGAGTTGGAAGAGGAAGTGGTGGATGATGAGGACACTGACCCGACCTGGACAGGGGGGATGTCAAGCGGGGAAAGTAGTGTGGATGTTGAGGCAGGTGCAGCACCAAAAAGGGTAGTTAGAGGCAGAGGTCAGCAGCTTAGGCGAAGCCAGGCCACACCCGGAATCTCCCAAGATGTTCCAGTTCGTACCCAGCCCCAAAAAACTCCCACCTCGAGGGCACGTTTCTCGAAGGTGTGGAGTTTTTTCAAGGAATGCGCTGAGGACAGATATAGTGTTGTCTGCACAATTTGCTTCTCGAAATTGATTAGGGGCTCTGAGAAGAGCAACCTGTCCACCACTTCAATGCGCTGTCATTTGGAATCCAAGCACTGGAATCAGTGGCAGGCAGCAACGGCAGGACAAAGGCCGCCCGCCGTTCACGCCACTGCCTGTGCCACTGCCACTGCTCACAGTGCTGGCGATGCACTCCAGAGGACGAGCCAGGACACCACTTCATCTGCCTCCGCCACTTCGTTGACTTCTTCCTCATCCTCCCCTGTTTCTGTCTTATCTCCTTCTCCTGCACCATCAAAGGCACCATCAGGCGCTTCTTTACAACAACCCACCATCTCTCAGACATTGGAGCCGCGGCAGAAATACACCGCTAACCACCCACATGCGCAAGCCTTGAACGCCAACATCGCTAAACTGCTGGCCCAGGAGATGTTGGCGTTCCGGCTTGTTGAAACTCCCGCCTTCCTGGACCTGATGGCAACTGTGGCACCTCGCTATGCCGTCCCTAGCCGTCACTACTTCTCCCGGTGTGCCGTCCCCGCCTTTCACCAGCACGTGTCACTCAACATCAGGCGGGCCCTTAGTTCCGCGCTTTGCACAAAGGTCCACTTGACCACCGATGCGTGGACAAGTGCATGCGGACAGGGACGCTACTTTTCACTGACTGCACACTGGGTGAATGTAGTTGAGGCTGGGACTGCTTCCCAAACTGGCCCGGTGTACCTTGTCTCCCCGCCTAACATTCCTGGCAGGGACACAAGAAGAACACCCCCCTCCTCCTCCTCCACCGCCTCCTCCTCCGCTACCGCCTCCTCCTCCGCTGTTAGATTGACCCCAGCTATGAGTTGGAAACGTTGCAGCACTGGCGTTGGTAGACGTCAGCAGGCCGTGCTGAAGCTGATCAGCTTGGGGGACAGACAGCACACTGCCTCCGAGGTGAGGAATGCCCTCCTCGATGAGACGGCAATATGGTTTGAGCCGCTGCACCTGGGCCCAGGCATGGTCGTTTGTGATAACGGCCGGAACCTGGTAGCAGCTCTGGAGCTTGCCGGACTCCAACATGTTCCATGCCTGGCCCACGTCTTCAACCTAGTGGTGCAACGTTTCCTAAAGAGCTACCCCAATGTTCTAGAGCTACTGGTGAAAGTGCGGCGCATGTGCGCCCACTTTTGCAAGTCGACAGTAGCCGCTGCTAGCTTAAAATATCTCCAGCAACGCCTGCATGTGCCAGAACACCGGCTTTTGTGCGACGTCCTCACACGCTGGAACTCAACGTTTCAGATGTTGAGTAGAGTGGTTGAGCAGCAGAGACCTTTGATGGAATACCAGCTACAAAACCCTAGGGTGCCACAAAGTCAGCTGCCTCAGTTTCTCATCCATGAGTGGCCATGGATGAGAGACCTTTGTGACATCCTACGGATGTTTGAGGAGTCCACAAGGAGGGTGAGCTCTGAGGATGCGGTGGTGAGCCTTACAATCCCGCTCTTGTGTGTTCTGAGAGAATCCCTGATTGACATCAGGGATAACTCAGATCACTCAGAGGAGTCAGGGATAGCATCCGATCCGTCACAGCTGGAGAGTAGGTCCACACATCTGTCCGCTTCATTGCGTTTAATGGAGGAGGAGGAGGAGGAGGAAGAAGAGCTGTCCGATGATGTGATGGTGATACAGGAGGCTTCCGGGCAACTTCGAATCGTCCCATTGTTGCAGCGCGGATGGGTAGAAATGGAGGATGAGGAGGAAATGGAGATTGAACTTTCCGGTGGGGCCAGAGGAGTCATGCCAACTAACACTGTGGCAGACATGGCTGAGTTCATGTTGGGGTGCTTTACAACCGACAAGCGTATTGTCAAAATCATGGATGACAACCAGTACTGGATCTTTGCGATCCTTGACCCCCGGTATAAAAACATCATCTCCTCTTTTATTCCGGTAGAGGGGAGGGCCAATCGCATCAATGCTTGCCACAAGCAATTGGTGCAGAATATGATGGAGATGTTTCCAGCATGTGACGTTGGCGGCAGGGAGGGCAGTTCCTCCAGTAGGCGACCAAGTTCTCACCGGTCCACACAAACAAGGGGCACACTGTCTAAGGTCTGGGACACCTTGATGGCACCCCCTCGCGAAAGTGCCGCCACTGAGGGTCCTAGTGTCACCAGGCGTGAGAAGTATAGGCGCATGCTGCAGGAATACCTTTCTGACCACAGCCTTGTCCTCTCCGATCCCTCTGCGCCCTACTACCGTATTGGGTGTCGAAGTTGGACCTGTGGCTTGAACTTGCCCTATACACTCACCGGCCACTTTATTAGGTACACCTGTCCAACTGCTCGTTAACACTTAATTTCTAATCAGCCAATCACATGGCGGCAACTCAGTGCATTTAGGCATGTAGACATGGTCAAGACAATCTCCTGCAGTTCAAACCGAGCATCAGTATGGGGAAGAAAGGTGATTTGAGTGCCTTTGAACGTGGCATGGTTGTTGGTGCCAGAAGGGCTGGTCTGAGTATTTCAGAAACTGCTGATCTACTGGGATTTTCACGCACAACCATCTCTAGGGTTTACAGAGAATGGTCCGAAAAAGAAAAAACATCCAGTGAGCGACAGTTCTTTGGGCGGAAATGCGTTGTTGATGCCAGAGGTCAGAGGAGAATGGCCAGACTGGTTCGAGCTGATAGAAAGGCAACAGTGACTCAAATAACCACCCGTTACAACCAAGGTAGCCAGAAAAGCATCTCTGAACGCACAGTACGTCGAACTTTGAGGCAGATGGGTTACAGCAGCAGAAGACCACACCGGGTGCCACTCCTTTCAGCTAAGAAGAGGAAACTGAGGCTACAATTTGCACAAGCTCATCGAAATTGGACAATTGAAGATTGGAAAAACGTTGCCTGGTCTGATGAGTCTCGATTTCTGCTGCGACATTCGGATGGTAGGGTCAGAATTTGGCGTCAACAACGTGAAAGCATGGATCCATCCTGCCTTGTATCAACGGTTCAGGCTGGTGGTGGTGGTGTCATGGTGTGGGGAATATTTTCTTGGCACTCTTTGGGCCCCTTGGTACCAATTGAGCATCGTTGCAACGCCAAAGCCTACCTGAGTATTGTTGCTGACCATGTCCATCCCTTTATGACCACAATGTACCCAACATCTGATGGCTACTTTCAGCAGGATAATGCGCCATGTCATAAAGCTGGAATCATCTCAGACTGGTTTCTTGAACATGACAATGAGTTCACTGTACTCCAATGGCCTCCACAGTCACCAGCTCTCAATCCAATAGAGCATCTTTGGGATGTGGTGGAACGGGAGATTCGCATCATGGATGTGCAGCCGACAAATCTGCGGCAACTGTGTGATGCCATCATGTCAATATGGACCAAAATCTCTGAGGAATGCTTCCAGCACCTTGTTGAATCTATGCCACGAAGAATTGAGGCAGTTCTGAAGGCAAAAGGGGGTCCAACCCGTTACTAGCATGGTGTACCTAATAAAGTGGCCGGTGAGTGTATGCCTTGGAGGTGCTGTCCTGTCCTGTCCTGCCGCCAGCGTCCTATCTGAGAGGGTGTTCAGTGCAGCCGGTGGCATCATCACTGACAAGCGCACCTGTCTGTCAGCTGAGAGTGCCGACTGGCTCACTTTGATAAAAATGAACCACCACTGGATAGAGCCTTCATTTTCATGCCCACCTGTGTAAAGCACCCCAACATGAAACTCCATGTCTGTGCTCAACCTCTCCAATTCCTCTGCATCCTCATACTCATCCACCATAAGCGTTGCACAATTCTGCTAATACTAGGCTCCCTCCACCCTGATTTCCCCCAACTCTGCTGGTTAGAGGCTCCCTCCACCCTGATTTCCCCCAACTCTGCTGGTTAGAGGCTCTCTCCACCCTGATTTCCCACAACTCTGCTGGTTAGAGGCTCCCTCCACCCTGATTTCCCACAACTCTGCTGGTTAGAGGCTCCCTCCACCCTGATTTCCCACAACTCTGCTGGTTAGAGGCTCCCTCCACCCTGATTTCCCACAACTCTGCTGGTTAGAGGCTCCCTCCACCCTGATTTCCCACAACTCTGCTGGTTAGAGGCTCCCTCCACCCTGATTTCCCACAACTCTGCTGGTTAGAGGCTCCCTCCACCCTGATTTCCCACAACTCTGCTGGTTAGAGGCTCCTTCCACCATGAATTTCCCACAACTGTGCTGGTTAGAGGCTCTCTCCACCATGAATTTGGCCAAACTGGGGTTTTTAGAGGCTCCCTCCACCATGAATTTGTCCAAACTGGGCTGGTTAGAGGCTCCCTCCACCATGAATTGGTCCAAACTGGGCTGGTTAGAGGCTCCCTCCACCATGAATTGGTCCAAACTGGGCTGGTTAGAGGCTCCCTCCACCATGAATTGGTCCAAACTGGGCTGGTTAGAGGCTCCCTCCACCATGAATTTGCCCAAACTGGGGTTTTTAGAGGCTCCCTCCACCATGAATTTGCCCAAACTGGGCTGGTTAGAGGCTCCCTCCACCATGAATTGGTCCAAACTGGGCTGGTTAGAGGCTCCCTCCACCATGAATTGGTCCAAACTGGGCTGGTTAGAGGCTCCTTCCACCATGAATTTCCCACAACTGTGCTGGTTAGAGGCTCTCTCCACCATGAATTTGGCCAAACTGGGGTTTTTAGAGGCTCCCTCCACCATGAATTTGCCCAAACTGGGCTGGTTAGAGGCTCCCTCCACCATGAATTGGTCCAAACTGGACTGTTTAGAGGCTCCCTCCACCATGAATTGGTCCAAACTGGGCTGGTTAGAGGCTCCCTCCACCATGAATTGGTCCAAACTGGGCTGGTTAGAGGCTCCCTCCACCATGAATTGGTCCAAACTGGGCTGGTTAGAGGCTCCCTCCACCATGAATTTGCCCAAACTGGGGTTTTTAGAGGCTCCCTCCACCATGAATTTGCCCAAACTGGGCTGGTTAGAGGCTCCCTCCACCATGAATTGGTCCAAACTGGGCTGGTTAGAGGCTCCCTCCACCATGAATTGGTCCAAACTGGGCTGGTTAGAGGCTCCCTCCACCATGAATTTGCCCAAATTCTGCTGGTTAGAGGCTCAACCCACCCTGATTTTCAAAACAAATGGTGCCAACCTCAACTTACTACAAGGGCCAAATTCACTACTGGTGACAAGCTCTCCTCACTCCAAGTGCCAAATACACATGTTTCAAGGTGTTTTTCTTCTGTCTGAGAGGTGGTATTGAGTGTGTAAAGTGTGTAGTTGTTAGGCTGTGATTTTGGGGTAATAGAGGGTCTTTGGTGTGTTATATGCCCCCAGGCATGCTTCCCCTGCTGTCCCAGTTGCATTCCAGAGGTGTTGGCATCATTTCCTGTGGTGTGATAGTGGACTTGGTGACCCTCCAGAGACGGATTTGGGTTTCCCCCTTAACGAGTATATGTTCCCCATAGACTATAATGGGGTTCGAAACCCGTTCGAACACTCGAACAGTGAGCGGCTGTTCGAATCGGATTTCGAACCTCGAACATTTTAGTGTTCGCTCATCTCTAGTTATGTGCAAAAAGAAACTGCCTATAAAATGACACTTTTGTGTAAAAAAAAATATAAAATTTTTTTGTTTGATGCAAATTTTCAAAAAACTTACGGGGTCAAAGTGCTCACTATACCCCTCAATGAATACCTTAAGGGGTCTAGTTTATAAAATGGTGTCATTTATGGGGGTTTTCAATTGCTTTGGTAACTGAAATCTTGTTCAAATGTGCAATGGGCCTAAAATATCTACAAGAAAAATTTGTGTTTTGAAATCCATTTATCCCTCCCTACCTCTTGGGTCCTACTGTATGTGTGTACATAGGATTAAGGCCACAAAGTGTACATTTTTTTAACACGGGAGAAGTGGGGTGATATTTTGGGGTGTGTTTCTTCTTTTTTATGTGTTGTGTGCAAAAAAATGACACATATTTGAAGAAAATGAAAATGTAATTTGTCTTTTTTTGTAATAATTCTTGCAAAACAATATTTGTTTGATCAAAATACTAACTATACCCCTCAAAGAATACCTGAAGGGGTCTAGTTTTCTAAATTTGGTCATTTAACCCCTTCCCGACGATGGCACTTTTTGACTTCCTGACCAAGCTTGATTTTTTTAAAACTGACGTGTCACTTTATGTGGCAATAACTTTGGAATGCTTTAACTTACCAAAGTGATTTTAAGATTGTTTTTTCGTAACACATTGTACTTCATGTTAGTGGTAAATTTTGGTTGATATGTTTTGTGTTTAATTATGAAAAAATTGGAAATTTGGTGGAAATTTTGAAAAATATGCATTTTATAAAGTTTGAAATGATGTACATTACATACAGATAGTCAGACCGCCAAAATTATATCATAAATCTCATGTTCCAGATCTCTGCTTTATGTCGGCATCAAACTTTAGGCGCCCTTTTAATTTTTACGGACATTATAAGATTTACAAGTGAAACAACAATATTCAAAATTTTCAAGAAATTTACAAAACCCATTTTTTAAAGGGCCTAATCCAGTTATGTAGGCATTTTGAAAGACCCTTGTATTAAAGCCCCCCATAAATCACCCCATTTTCAAACTGCACCCCTTAAATAAGCCAAAACATCATATACCTAGTAGTTTAACCCTATAAGTGCTTAACAGGAATTAATACAAAATGGAGGTGAAATTTTCAAATTTGAATTTATTTTACTAATATTTTCGTTTAGCCCTAGAATTTGCACATTCACAAGGAGTTAAAGGAGAAAACACATCCCACAATTTGTTAGGCAAGTTCTCCTGACTACCATAGTACCCCACTTGTGGGTGTAAACTAATATATGGATGCACAGTGAGACGCAGAAGGGAAGGCGCGCCAAAGAGCTTTTAGAGGGCAGATCTGGCTGCGAGGGCAGATCTGGCTGCGATCAGTTTCAGGAGCCATGTCGCATTTACAAAGCCCTTGAGGTGTCAAAACAGTGGAAACCTCTAGAAAGTGACCCCATTTTGAAAACTGCACCCCTCAAAGTATTTATCAAGTGATGTAGTGAGCACTAGTAACCCCGAAGTGAATGTGTAAGCTGTGCGGAGTAAATTGGGCACACCAAATCCTATTTTATTTTCCCACTAGCTCCTATGACACGGACAGGGAAGAGGGGCATTCTGGGGGATCAGCGCTGGTGTATTATCCCTCATAAGCTCTAAATATGGGGTGCTCCTGAAAACACTCGCACAGCTTATACATTTCCTTCTAGTCGCAGCCACTTATGTCCTAATGATTTGGCGACTTTTAGGGTTTTTGTCTTCACATTGTACAAGGTAGATTTTTATTTTTATTTTCTGGCAATGTTGTCATATGAGGGCTTGGTGTTTGCGGTATTAGATGTGCTTCTCAATGCCACCATTTTGGGCCCTGTAACTTATTGACTACATTTTATTAACTCTTTCTGGGTGGGATGTAAAAGGAAACATCAATTCTGGCATTGCTTTTAGCATTTTTATTTTTTTTCCCGTGCAGCGTACAGCATAAGTAACATGTTACCTTTATTCTGCGGGTCGGTACGGTTACGGCGATACCTCATTTATATGATTTTTTTAATGCGTTGCTATTTGTGCAGCATAAAATTCAATTTAGGGAAAAAATCTATTATTTTTGCATTGCCATCTTCTGAAAGGCATTTTTCGCTAGACAGAGCTGGTTGAGGGCTTATTTTTTGCAGGATGACCTCTGCTTTTTATTGGTACCATTTTGGTTTTCATCTGACCATTTGATTACTTTTTATTGAACATTTTGTAAGGGAAAGGTGGTGAATAATCATTATTTTGTGCGGTTTTCTACGTTTTTTTTTTTTTACGCCGTTCGGGTTAAATAATGTTTTAATTTTATTGTTCAGGTTATTACGGAAGCGGCGATATCAAATATGTAATGTTTTTTTCTTTTTTTCTTTATTTTACATAAAACATTTTATATGGGGAAAATGGGATTTTTGGGGCTTTATTTATTTCTATTTTATTTTAAACTTATTTAAACTTTTTTATTTTTACTTTTTTCTAACTTTTTTTTTCTGTCCCCATGGGGGATTGAAGCAGTGATCAGCTGATCACTGCTTCAATAGAGATACGCTGCAATACACGTGTTACACGTGTATTGCATTGTATAGGAAGCTGTCAGCCTGTGTAGACGCACAGGCTGACAGCTTCATTTACGGCAGGATCAGCCAGGTGCGAGGACTGGGTAAGTGAAGGGGCAGACCCGGGGTCACTGATCAGACCCCGGGCTGCCCCCTACGAACACCGGCACCCCCCGAAACCGGCGCGGGGGGTGCCGATCGGCACAATTTTAGAACGAAACCCCGGAGGTGCCGGCGGTCAAGTTGATCACCGGCATCTCAGGGGTTTACGCCCGCGATCGGACCCGGTTCCGACCGCGGGTGTCACGGGGCATTGTCAGCCGTGTATTACGGCTGACACCCGCTGTGCATGGTGCGCACACAGTTTCTGTGTGCGCACCATGCATCCGCAGTAATAGTACGGCGGTTTGCGGGAAGCCCTTCCCTGCAGCGCCGTACTATTACGGCGAATGTCGGGAAGGGGTTAATGGGAGGTTCTGTCATTATGCCACCTATTCCTGTCTGTCAAATATGCTAAAATTATTTCAAATATGCTTGAAACACAAAAGGAACATTTGGAAATATATAACTACTAACTTTTTTGCCCTGTAAAAGCTCATATGTGAGATATCGCAGCTGAAAATGGAAAACATTGAAAAATTTTCAAAATTTTCAGCACTTGCGAGTTTTTTAATAAATTTACACGAGTTAAATCAGTCTAATTTTACCTTCTCCGTAAAGTACAACATGTCATGAAAAAACAATATCAGAATCGCTTGGATGCCTAATACTGTTGCAGAATTATTCACTGATAAAGTCACACAGGGCAAATTTCCAAAATTTGAATTGGTCATTAAGGTCCAAAACAGGCTGGTCACTAAGGGGTTAAAGAGAGATTCCAATTTGCAATATCCCTAAAATTGTACAGGTCTCTATTGTCGTGAAGTAAAAAAAGGAAAAAAGCGCTCCTTTGGAGTCTTTAGATAGATCTGTGATCTTCTCAAAATCTCTCCTTCGGGCATTAGGTCTTGCAGGCAGTAGTATGTCCCTAATGTAAGTGTTATGTGGTATTTATGGTGTTATTGCTGTCATAGTGGTGAGGTTACGCTGGGTTCACACCTGCGTCTGGGGTCTCCGTACTATGGTTTCCGTCTTCTGCATGCCAGAAGACGGAAACCATAGATCGGGTCCGGCCGTGCGCGGCGGTGAGCGTTTTAGGCTCTCCGCCGCGAAACCGGATTTTTTTATCCGGACACAGAGTACTGCATGTCCGACTCTGTGTCCGGATTATAAAACCCGGTTTCGCGGCGGAGAGTGCAAAACGCTCACTGCCGCGCACGGCCGGACAGCTTTCTCACCCATTCAAATGAATGAGAGAGTCTCCTGCAGGCTTCCGTCTCCTGCATCTGTTTTATGCAGGAAACGGAAACCTGCAATAAGGACCGACGACGCAGATGTGAACGAGCCCTAAATGGTAGAATTATGTTTTAGTGATAGTTCGGTTTCAAGAGCCACCATAACCGCACCAACACCACAGAGAAAGACCCTTATAGGAATACAAAGATTAAAAGTACCCTCCCCACTCAACTCCTTAGTGGTTTTACAAATAATAGGATCACTCATGTAAGGTATCAAGGGAGGGAAGTTCAGAGGAGCGAAGGGAAGGAGCAACACTAGGCGTTTGAACAGCAGATTTTGCTGCAATAGTTTTCAGGCTCCATGTCTCATTTGCAGAGCCCTTAGAGTACCAAAACAATGGAAATACCCCAAAAGTGACCCCAGTTTAAAAACTACACCTCTCACAGAATTCATCAAGGAGAATAGTGAGCATTTTGACCCTACAGCTGTTAAACAGATTTTACTAACATTGGAATGTGTAAATGAAAAATGACTGAAATGTCACTTTGTCCCAAAATTTTTAGTTTTCACAAGGGGTTAAAGGAGAAAAAGCCCCCCACAGTTTTTTAAACAATTTCTCCTGAACACGACAATACCCCATATGTGGTCATAATCTGCTGTATAGGTACATGGTGAGGCTCAGAATGGAAAGAGCGCTATTTGGCTTTTGGAGGGCAGATTTTGCTGCCAGGTACCATGTCGCATTTGCCCCTAGAGTACCAATACAGTGGAAACCCCCTAAAAGTGAACCCATTTTGGAAACTACATCCCTCATAGAATTAAAGGGGTTGGCCACTTTATAGCTAACAGTTTGTAATGTGCAGCACAGAGATAAATGATAAATGATAAACTTACTCATAGACATTCATTTTCAATTCTATTTTTGTCTCTTTATTTTTGAAGCCACGCCCCCTGCTGACCTGTCTCTGACTGCTTCCTGACACTCCTCCTCTGACCATTGAGCTCGTGATATGGAGGGACATGTGACTCAACTTGACCATGTCACATATCTGTGCCTGCTCTGCTTTCCTCCTATCACTCATCAGCACGGACCTGCTGATGTCACAGTCACATCACATTGTCTAGTCTTGTTACTGGGTAGGCGTGTCTATGCTGCAGGAAGGTCCTTGAACATGTAGAAAAGTTGTATTCCCTGCAGTGGAAGAACATGAAAAGATTGGAGGTGCCTGGTGTACTGTGGGGGATGTGAAAGATGTGGGGTGCATTGTGTACTGTGGGTGAGAGATGTAGGGTGCATGGTGTACTATGGAGGGGAGGACAAATCTGGGGGATAGATCTGGGGTGCATTGTATAGTGGGGCTGAGAGATGTAAGTGCATGGTGTACTGTGTGGGGGGAGAGATCTTGGGTGCATGATGTACTATGGGGTAAGCGTGATTGTAGTGCACTGTCACTCGGTTTTGTTTGTTTGGGTGCTCAGAGAAGGCATCTCACTGCCATAACAACATATGAAAGGAGTTTCTGGCACTCACAGGGAATCATGACAAATTTTTGCATTTATTTGCATCCAAAATTTTCAAACGATTCGGTCAACATGACCTTCATCAGTATGGCGGATGCATGGTGGGAAAGGTGAAGTTCAGCGAAAATTGGAAGCAGGGGGTCCCCCTAATGAAAGTCATGTTGACCGAAACATTTAATAATTTTGGATGCAAATAAATGCAAAAATTCTTCATGATTCCCTGTGAGTGCCAGAAACTCCTTTCATATGTACTATGGGGTAAGAGTTGTAAGGTGCACGTTGTAGTGTGAGGGTGAGAGATATGGGGTGCACAGTGTACTATGGAGGGGACAGATCCGGGGTGCATTGTATAGTGGGGGTGAGAGATGTAGGGCGTATGGTGTAGTGGAGGAAGAGATTTGGGGTGCATGGTGCACTATGGGGGAGAGTTGTAGGGTGCATGGTGTAGTGTGTGGGTGGAGAGGATGTGGGGTGTACTGTGGGGGAGAGATGTGGAGTGCATGGGGGGGCACTTGGAGAGCTGGGGGGGCTTGTGTGTGCTCCATGCACTGAAGGTACATTCAGGGAGGGGGGGGGGAGTTGGCTATGCACAAGAGGCTCATGAAGAATGGAAGAATCTTCCATATCTGTGTTAGGTTTGCATGAGAGGCACAAAGAAACTCCTCCATTGACTGTGCATGGGCGATTGATAATGTGCTTTAGGCTAAGGCCCCAAGTATTTGGACACAGCCAAAAAACCTTGTGGGAAAAAACGCTGTGGAAACGCATAGCGATTTCCCGCAGCACTTTTCACACAAAGTTTTCCTCTGTGGACTTTCTGCTTCCATTATACCTATACGGAAACCGTTGGCGTTTCCATAAGTATAATTGACATTCTTCAATTTCCCAAAATGTAAATCGTAAATTTTCCACTGCAGGTATTTTTCTGCAATACGTAGATGGGATTCGCTATCCACTTTGTAAGGACAACGTTGGGCTTCAGCCATAAAAGACACATGGGGAGCTGTCTGAAACTTGTTTGGGGTACTCTGAGCTTTGGAGTGCTTCTAATATTATGGGGGTGCACTACAGAGATATAGAATGCATGTTTAGGGGTGCACAGGAAATATTTGGCTATTGGTGAAGTAATTGCTAGCTGTGCGGGGGTAGACTTACAGGGGCTATCTGCGACAAGTTATCCCCTCCCCTGTGGGTATCTTGCAAGGGGGTCATAAGAATTTGAACTTCTCTCTGGAATTTTGATAAGTGAGGACCTGGTCCTTTTGGAGTAAGAGGGCGTTCACATTACCATCACCAATGTCCGTGGCTATTGTCCATTCAAGATTTTATCAACAGACTGTCAGAAGTCCGTTAAAGTGTCCATTCATTTCAATGGGATTTTATCTTGAGGTTTTAACACTATGTCCGTTAACCATTGGAATATAGCTGGGGCCCCATGGAGCCCGAACGGTAACACAACAGTGAAAAAGTCCCTCAGGGGTGATAAAGGCAGTCTTTTCTTTGGCGCTATTTGTCAGGGGTACAATATCCCTTAGTGAGATCAAGCGTAGAGAAGTGTCGGGCTCCTCCCAGTCTCTCAATAAGTTTGTCTACCCGAGGCATGGGGTAGGCATCAAACTTAGACACCTCATTTAGTTTCCTGTAGTCACTGCAGAAACGCAATGTCCCATCTGGTTTGGGTATTAGAACAATGGGACTGTCCCATTCACCTTTGGACTCCTCAATGACTCCTAATTTTAACATTTTCTGTACCTCCCCGGAAATGGATTGTCGGCAAGCCTCGGGGACCCGGTAAGGCCTCATCCGCACTTTCACATGGGGCTCAGTAACAATATCATGCTTGATTAGAGATGTTACATAGTAGATGAGGTTGGATAAAGACATTAGTCCATCAAGTCCAACCTATAACTCTACAATCCCCTACAGTCAAAAAAACCCATGAGGCTTGTGCCAATTGCCCTATTTCAGGGGAAAAAATTCCTTCCCGACTCCAAATCTGGCAGTCAGTATAAAACCCTGGATCAACGTGTCCTTAAAATCTAGAGACCATAACCCGTTATATTTTTCTCTTCAAGAAAGGCATCCAGGCCGACTTTGAACTTGTTCAGTGAATCCGCCATCACCACTTCCTGGGGCAGAGAGTTCCAGAGCCTTGTTGTTCTTACTGTGAAGAATCCCCTTATATGTTTCTGGTGAAACCTTCTCTCCTCCAGACATAGAGGATGGCCTCTTGTCACTGTCACTGGCCTAGGAGTAAAAATATCCTTAGAAAGTTCTTTGTATTGTCCCTTCATGTATTTGTACATTGTTATTAGATCTCCCCGTAGACATCTTTTCTCTAAACTGAATAACCCCAAGTTTGTTAATCTATCATTGTACTCCAGTCCACCCATTCCCCTAATCATTTTGGTTGCCCGTCTTTGCACTTTTTCAAGTTCACTTATGTCTTTCTTGTATATCGGGGCCCAAAATTGCGCACAATATTCTAAGTGTGGCCTTACCAGTGATTTGTATAGAGACATAACTATGTCCTTGTCATGAGAATCTAGACCTCTTTTGATGCATCCCATAATTTTATGGAGGCGCCATTTTCCCTGCGGCGCATGGGCGCCGCCATTTTGTCTGGGATCGCCGGCTCCTGGAGCATGCTCCAGGGCCGATGTCATGTTGCCATGACAGCCGGGAGCCTGTACAAGGCTCCCAGGCTTGTCTGCAAATTGTCTCTTTTGCAGGCTGGTCTATGCAGCCTGCAAAAGAGAGGATGATTTTTTGCAATGCATTGCAATGCATTAGCATTGTAATGCATTGCATTAGTGATCAGACCCCCTGGGGTTCAACACCCCTAGGGGGTCTAATAAATGCAAAAAAAAAAAAAATATATAAAAAGTATTAAAAGTTCAAATCACTCCCCTTTCCCTAGAACACATATAGAAGTAGTTAAAAACTGTGAAACATATACATGTTAGGTATCCCCGCGTCCGAAATCGCCCGCTCTACAAATCTATAAAAATATTTTTCCTGTTCGGTAAACGCCGTAGTGGGAAAAATAGTCAAAAGTGCCAAACCGCCGTTTTTTCACTGTTTTGATTCTGATAAAAATTTGAATAAAAAGTGATCAAAGCAATAACATTTCCCGAAAATGGTAGAACTAAAAAGTACACCTGGCCCCACAAAAAACGACGCCCTATGCATCCCCGTACACTTACGTATAAAAAAGTTACGGCCGTTGGAATATGGCGACTTTTAAGAAAAAAAAAAAAAATTTTAACACAGTTTTGGATTTTTTTTTAAGGGGTCAAAATGTAAATAAAATCATATAAATTTGGTATCCCTGGAACCGTACTGAAACACAAAATATAGGGGACATGTCATTTTGGCTGCACAGTGAACGCTGTAAAACCAAAGCCCGTAAGAAAGTCGCAGAAATGCATTTTTTCTTCAAATCCACCCCATTCTGAATTTTTTTCCTGCTTCTCAGTACATTATATAAAATATTTAATGGTGGCATCATGAAGAAAAATTTGTCCTGCAAAAATTAAGACCTCATATGGCTCTGGAAGCGGAGAAATAAAAAAGTTATGGGGTTTAGAAGGAGGGGAGTCAAAAACGAAAAACGAAATTCAAAAAATGCCATCGGCAGGAAGGGGTTAAAGGTAAGCTTGCTGTCCACCAAAATCCCTAAGTCTTTTTCATTGACAGTCTTACCCAGTAATTTACTATTTAGTACATAGTCATACATTTTATTACGTCGCCCAAAGTGCATTACTTTACATTTGTCAACATTAAACTTCATTTGCCAAGTCTCCGCCCATGCTTCCAGTTTCCTTATATCCCCTTGTAATATTCTACTATCCTCCTCATTATTGATTACCCTACAAAGTTTAGTATCATCTGCAAATATAGACACCCTGCTTTGTAAACCCTCTACCAGGTCATTAATAGAGATATTAAACAAGAGAGGACCTAATACTGACCCTTGCGGAACCTCACTGGTGACTGTGGCCCGGTCTGAATATTTACCATTAACAAGTACCCTCTGTTTCCTATCAGTGAGCCAGTTGCTAACCCAAATGCATGTTTTCCCCCAGTCCCAACAATCTCATTTTGCATACCAGCCGTTTATGTGGAACAGTATCAAAAGCCTTTTTATAAGTCCAGGTACACCACGTCCACTGCATCACCCATGTCCAGTCTTGAACTTACCTCCTCATAGAAGCTGATCAGATTAGTTTGACAGGACCGATTCCTCATAAACCCATGCTGATTGGGTGTTATAAAATTATTTACATTGAGATACTTCAGGATAGCATCTCTTAGAAAGCCCTCAAATATCTTTCCCACCACAGAAGTTAAACTTACTGGCCTATAGTTTCCAGGTTCCCTTTTACACCCCTTTTTGAAAATTGTCACCACATTTGCTGTTCGCCAATCCTGTGGAACAGACCCAGTCATTACTGAATCCTTAAATATTAGATACAAGGGTCTATCTATGACCATGCTTAATTCCTTAGAACTCGGGGGTGTATTCCATCTGGACTGGGCGATTTCTCTATTTTAGTGTTTTGCAGGCGGCGCCGCACTTCTTCCTGGGTTAAGCAGGTGACATTTAATTGAGAGTTAACATTACCCCTAATCATGTTGTCGGCCAATGGATTTTCTTGTGTAAACACTGTAGAGAAGAAGGCATTTAATACTTGTGCTTTTTCCTCATCCTCCTCCACCATTACACCCAGATTATTTTTGAGAGTGCCCACATTGTCAGTTTTTATTCTCTTACTATTTATGTAATTGAAGAATAATTTTGGATTACTTTTACTTTCCTTGGCAATTTTTCTCTCAGCCTCAATCTTCGCCTCCTTTATTTGTCTTTTGCACAATTTATTTTTCTCCTTATAGTTTTTTAATGCTGTGTCGCTACTCTCTTGTTTTAGTACTTTAAATGCTTCCTTTTTATCCCTCATTGCATTCTGTACTGCTTTAGTTAGCCATAATGGTTTTCTATGATTACTAGCCCGCTTATTCCCATAGGGTATGTGTTTTCTACTGCTCTTATTTCGTATATTTTTGAAGATGTCCCATTTGGTTTGTGCTCCCGTCACGTTGAGGACATTGTCCCAGTTTATGCTGCTAAGCTCCTCTCTCAGCTGGTTAAAATTTGCCCTCCTGAAGTTCAGTGGTTTTTTTTTTTTTTTGTTTGTTTTTTAATGTAGATTGTGAGCCCCACATAGAGCTCCCAATCTACATTTTTCCCTATCAGTATGTCTTTTTGGAATATGGGATGGAAATCCATGCAAACACGGGGAGAACATACAAACTCCTTGCAGATGGTTTTATGCCCTTGGCGGGATTTGAACACCAGGACTCCAGCGCTGCAAGGCTGCAGTGCTAACCACTGAGCCACCGTGTGGCCCCTAAGTTTAGTGTTTCTGTACCCCCTCTAATGAACGTCTTCTTAATGTGTACAAGAAAACTTATTATGTTATGGTCACTATTACCCAGATGTCCCCCAACCTCCACTTTTGATAGTGTGTCAGGTTCATTTGTTAAAATTAGGTCTAAAAGTGCCTCGCCTCTTGTTGGGTCCTGCACTAGTTGCGATAGGTAATTGTCTTTTATTACTGACAAGAACCTGTTCTCTTTGTTGGATCTTTAGGTTTCTGCCTCCCAGTTGATATCAGGGTAGTTGAAATCCCCCATAATAATGACTTTATTATGCTTTGCGGCCTGATCTATTTGTTTTATTAGTATATTTTCAGCTTCTTCCGTTATATTTGGAGATTTATAACAAACCCCTATCAGTATTTTATTATTTTTTGTTCCTCCCGTAATCTCCACCCATAAGGACTCCACATAATCATTTTCCTCCCAGATGTCCTCACGCAGGACTGGCTTAAGGCCGGTTTTTACGTATAAGCAAACCCCTCCCCCTTTCTTATTTGTACGCTCCTTTCTAAATATGCTGTACCCTTGTATATTTACAGCCCAGTCATAGGTAGAGTCCAGCCATGTCTCACTTACCCCCATGTCATAATTTTCTTCCAACATCATTACTTCTAGTTCCTCCATCTTGTTAGTAAGACTTCGGGCATTCGTATACATACATTTCATAGATTTATCTTCCCTACTCTTCCACTGCCTACTGACTGCTCTAACCCGACCCCCCGCTCCACCCCCAGTTACAGTATCTAGCCCTCTTTCCATTTCTACACTATCTTGCCCTCTACATCTGTTACCCTCCCCCCCAGTACCTAGTTTAAACACTCCTCCAACCGTCTAGCCATCTTCTCCCCCAGCACAGCTGCACCCTCCCCATTGAGATGCAGCCCATCCCTAGCATAGAACCTGTAGCCCACAGCAAAGTCGGCCCAGTTCTCCAGGAACCCAAACCCCTCCTTCCTACACCAACTCTTGAGCCACTTGTTCACCTCCCTAATCTCCCGCTGCCTTTCCTGTGTGGCTCTTGGAACAGGCAGTATTTCTGAGAATACTACCCTGGAGGTCCTTGCCTTCAACTTGCTCCCTAAATCACTGAAATCATTTTTAAGGAACTTCCACCTACCGCTGACTTTGTCATTTGTGCCAACGTGCACCATGACCGCTGGATCCACACCAGCCCCACCCAGTAATCTGTCAACCCGATCCGTGATATGTCGAACTCAAGCGCCAGGAAGGCAACACACCGTACGACGATCCCGGTCTTTGTGACAGATTGCCCTATCTGTTCCCCTAATAATTGAATCTCCCACTACCAGCACCTGTCTAGTTTTCTCTGCGCTCCTATCCCCCTTCTTACTGGAGCAGACATTCCACTAGCTTTCAGAGGAAGTATCGTGCTGCAGCAATGTTACCCCTGTACTAACATCCCCCTCATCTGCCAATTTAGCAAACTTGTTGGGGTGTGCCAGTTCAGGACTAACCTCCCTGGCACTCTTCCCTCCACCCCGCTGGTTTCTAACTGTCACCCAGCTAGCTGTCTCAAGTTCCTGCACGTCCATGCTACCATCCCCATCTGCACTTGCCCCAATGAGATGCTGCTCTGTGAGCATCAAACTCCTTTCCAAGTTACCAATGGATTGCAGTGTTTCAATTCGCCCATTTAGATCCATGATCTGGGCTTCCAAATGTGCAATGTGATTGCATCTTTCACAACAGTATGCCCCCTCAAGCGGCTGCTCAAGCAGAGCATACATGTTGCAAGATGCACACTGGACAGCATTGGTAAATATGGAGCTCATCTTACCTGATGGGGATAACTACAGCAAAACACACAAATTCGAATAAAAAATAAAAGGTTTTTCCCTGTAAAGTCCCTGAATCTAAAATCACTTAATATTAAGTCACACTTAGACCAAACCACACTTAGGAACAAACCACCCTCGCAAGCTCCCACACTCGCTTAATACTTAGCTTTTTTATAGCTGCTCCAAGTAGGACAGAAAGCGGCAACTGTTCCCACTGATTCTCTGGTTGCAAAAAAACCCCAGGTTGCTCAGAGAACACATCTGTATTCCTAGCTACAAACTCTTTGCACTCTTGTTGGTTTTTTGTGAGGCTCTCTGCTATTCCTACCTCTGCCACTACCTCCGTAGTCCCAGCTACAGCCTGTGGGGGTCTTACAGGAGACAGTTTAGCTGGAGACCTTTCTGTAAGCAGACTCTCCTGGTTCCCTGTAAGCATACTCTCTCTGTCTTTCCGCGCCTTTAGCAAGTTTACATGATAAATCTGCTCAGGTTTTCTCCTACCTGGATGACGAACCTTGTAGTTCACTTTCCCTATCTTTTCCATAACCTCATTGGGGCCCTGCCATTTGGCAAGAAACTTACTCTCCACTGTGTGAATGAGTACAAGTACTCGGTCACCGGGTTTAAAGGTCCTTTCCCTCGCCGACCTATTGTAAACACGGCTTTGAGCCTTTTGGGCCTCCTGCAGATGCTCTCTAACTATTGCCGCAATCCTGTCCTGCATACCAGCGATATGTTCAATGATACTTTTGTGGGGAGTGGGTTCTTGCTCCCACGTCTCTTTGGCGATGTCCAACAGACCCCTAGGATGTCTGCCGTAGACCAACTCAAAAGGAGAAAACCCAGTGGAAGCCTGTGGTACCTCACGGATGGCAAACATTAAGTACGGTAACAAAACAAGCCAGTCTTTTCCATCCTTGTTTACCACCTTTTTCAGCATATTTTTTAAGGTTTTGTTAAACCGTTCTACTAACCTGTCTGGGGATGGTAAACAGATGTACGCAACTCTTTCATATTAAAGAATTTACACAATTCCCTGGTGACTTTACACATGAACGAGGTACCCTGTTCTGTGAGGATCTCCTTTGGTAGACCCACTTGGCAAAACATGGCGAACAATTCTTTGGCTATCAACTTTGCCAACGTGTGCTGTAGAGGGATGGCTTCAGGATATCGGGTAGCATAGTCCATGACTACTAAAATATGCTGTTGCCCTCGAGCAGACTTAACTAAAGGACCTACCAAGTCCATGGCAATCCTTTCAAAGGGCACCTCAATAATGGGCAGAGGTACCAGGGGGCTTCGAAAATGTGCCATGGGGCCATGCAACTGACATTCTGGACATGTATCACAAAACATTTTAACCTCATGATATACCCCCGGCCAATAAAAACGCTGCAGTATTCGGTCCAGCGTCTTTTTTGCACCTAGGTGACCCCCCTAGGACATGTTTATGTGCCAACTCCAGCACCGTCCGGCAATAAGGCTGGGGTACCAGTAACTGCTCTAAGGTCTCACCTCGCACCCTGTCAACCCGGTATAACAACTCCTGGTTGACAACCATGTGGGGGAACACTTCCTTAGCGCCTGGCCGCTGAGACATACCATTGATAACAATAACATTTTCCCAGGCCCATTGCAGAGTGGGATCCTGGTGTTGTGCGGTACCAAAGTTATCACGAAATGCTTTCAAATCTGACATCTAAAGTTCAGTACCAGCCTCATCGGCTTCACCTGCCATTACCTCTAGGGGAGACATCGAGAGATAATCCTCTTTTACCATGGTCACCCCTACGGCAGGAACCCTAGAGTCCTGGTCATTAGGTTCAGGCTCAAGGACCTGACCAGACAACACTTGTGGCATTTTTGGGGCTGTGTCCTCTGACCCTTGTTTCCCCCGCCACAGAGTCCAAAACAGGGGAAAGTCCTGTCTCAGAATGAGGTTATGGGGCAAGTTTATAACAACCCCTACCTCATGTTGGCTCTCTCCACAGGGTATCTGGATGGAGACAGTCATAGTTGGGTAGTCCCTTATTTCTCCATGTATAAATAGTACCCCAACTTTGCGTCTGGTGACAGTCCCGTGTTCAACATAGTTCCCATTAACAAGGGTCACCCGACTGCCAGAATCCAGTAGTGCCACCACTGGGCACCCAGCCACGGCCACTTGGCACAGGTGCGCTCATCAACAGTGTCTGGGGTGGCAGCAGTGTAAATAGGGGCAGCATAGAGGGACACCCTCTGGCCCAGGCTGCAGTCCATGGGTTCAGAGGCACGGGGACAATTAGCCACAATATGGCCCGGCTCCTGGCACTCCCAGCAGATGACAGTCCTCCCCTGGGTCACTACCTTATCCTGGGGAGCCTGAGATATTTTGGCCGTCTGGGCCTTGGGAGTTTGTGGGACTTTGGGCCGCCCCTTCCCAAAGGACTGTGTAGCCCAGTATTGCTCCACCAACCCCACCAATGCATTGACGTTTCTTGGGTCTCCATGCCCCACCCACCTCTTACCCGGTAAAGACCTCAGGTACCGGTCCAACCCGCTCCACAATCTGCGCTGGGGTCAATGTCTCCGGCTGGAGCCACTTCCGGACAAGTTGTACAAGGTGGTGCATTTGTGACCTTGGTGGTAACGCCTCCTGGTATTCCCAATCATGGACTCTTTGAGCCCGGACATTCTGGTCCACACCCAGTTGGGCCAGGATCTCTGCCTTCACGCGCTGGTAATCACATGCATCCTGTTCACTCAGGTCAAAATAAACTTGCTGGGGCTCAGCAACTAAGAAAGGAGCCAACACCTCTGCCCAGAGCTGCGGTGGAAGCTTCTCACGGGTGGCTACTCTTTCAAACACAGACAGATAGGCCTCCACGTCGTCCTCTGATGTCATTTTGGTCAATGCTTTATGGACCTCTTTCCTAGCTTCCCGCTCTGACTTTGTTGTGTCGGCTTTTTGCTGAGCAACCAGCAACATGGACATCCATGTGGGGAATCGCTCAGGTAGATGCTTGTAGCAGTGCGGGAAACAGGGACACAGACACTGGGTTGCACACAAGTTCAGGCTTTATTCACTTGTAGTGCATTCACTGCCTTTGCAAAGGCACAAAATAACCAAAAACAAAAACCTCGGCTGAGAACTCACTTAAGCATAAGGAACTTTTCCCTGACTATACAGGAGTCTGGCTACCAGACTCCCACCTTGGCAACAACAGGTGGCACAGTACCTGCTCCTAGATTTTAGGTGCCTCGCTGGAATATATCTGTTTTCCCAGACCATACCCTTCACTCTCTCACAACTTCAATTCAGGACCTGACCACTAGGGGGCAAAAAAGGTCCTGACCAGTAATGGGAAATAGATCACACTGAGGCGGCTAATACTACTAGTGATAAGGACCAGGTCCTTATGGAGTATAGGATTTAGTCACAACCCTATTGTAATCTATGGTGTCCGGTGGCATTTTATTGATTAGTCCATTTGAATTTAGCGCTAAAGCAGGTGTTTTGGCGCTCCATTCAAATTGGACGAATCATAGTGGCCCTCAACGGCTATTAGTTGCTCAGGACCACCTAGGATTCAGCCCTGTGTTGTGACAGCCATTGTGAGCGGCGTACTCTGCTGGCTGGAGGTGGTGAGGTAAATGAAGCTGTGTGATCACATCCTATGTGTGGGCAGCTCTGTGATCCACCTCAGCTCCAGCACTGGAATGCAGGCCAGGAGTTTCACTTTCAGTTTGTTGAAGTCCCTCCCACACAAGCTGGCTGAGCTTACTCTCAAAAAACAAAAAAATCTCATTTTAATGGGGAACAGGTAAGATAAATTTAATTTTTACTGCACATTTGTCCTATAACCATCTTTCTGAGTTGCCTGGGGCACTGTGATTTTTTTTCCAGCTTAATGGTGGCCAAGAGTGAGCATTTTGACCTCACAGCTGTTTCACAGATTTTATTAAAATTGGGATGTAAAAATGAAAAAAAAAATTTTTTTTTCAATAAATCGTCTATTTAGCGACATATTTAAAATTTTTGCAAGTAGTTAAAGTATTAAAAAAACACCACAGTGTGTTACATAATTTCTCCTAAACACAGCAATATCCCATATGTGGTCATAATGTGCTGTAAGGGAACATGGCAGGGCTCAGAATGGAAAGAGCACTATTTGGCTTTTGGAGGGCAGATGTTGCTGGAATAGTTTTCAGGTTCCATGTCGTATTTGCTGAGCCGCCAAAGTATCAATACAATGGAAACCCCTCACAAGTGATCCCGTTTTAGAAACTACACCCCTCAAGGAATGTATGAAAGGGTATTATCATTTTGAGCCTAAAAATGCTTCCCAAAAATTAATATACAAAATGAAAATTGAAATTTTTAAAGAAATATACCATTTTGGTGCCCAATCACATTGCACACACTTTGTGTTGTCAGAGACCTGCACTCCTAAAACCATTAAGGGGCCATTCCAAGGGGCAAAAAATTATATTTGTAGGTGTACACTGCTGGTTGGGCACACAGCAGGGCTCAGAAGGGAAGGAGTACTGTGCTTTTTAGCTTTTGGGGTACAGATTTAGAGGGACTTTCTGGGCACCATGTTGTTTTTGCAGAGTCCTGGAGTTGACAGTAAACTAGAATTCCCCAAGAAGTGACTCATATAAGAGCTTGTTGACATGACCATGTAAGGGCTTGTTGTTTGGGGGATGAGATGCATTTTGTAATGACACCATTTTTGGGTGCCTACAACTTATTGAATACATTTTATTAACTCTTTTTGCTGCATTAAAAAAAAAAAAGAAAAAAAATCAATCTTGGCATTGCGTTTTACCTTTTCAATTTTTCGCCATGTAGTGTACTATATAAGTAACATGTTACCTTTATTCTGCGGGTCAGTACGATTACAGCGATACCTCATTTATATAATTTTTTTAATGCAATAACATGTTACCTTTATTCTGCGGGTCAGTACAATTACGGCGATACCTCATTTATATAAATTTTTTTATGCAATACTAATTCTGCAGAGGAAAAACACATTTGGGGACATAAAACAATGTTTTTTGCATCGTCATCTTCTGAGAGACATAACATTTTTATTTTTTGGTTGACAATGTTGGTTGAGAGCTTATTTTTTGTGGGACAACCTGGGTTTTTTATTGGTACTGTTTTGGGGTACATATGAGCTCGGGAGTGCTTCCCAAAAATGAATATGCAAAGTAAAATTAATTTTTAAAGAAATATGCCATTTTAGTGCCAAATTAAGGCTCAGAAGATGAGGAGTACTGCACTTTTTAGTTTCTGAAATGTAGATTTAGAGACTAGTGTTTGGATGCCATGTCTCTTTTGCAGAGCCTTGGGGTGCCAGTAAAGTGGAATTCCCCCAAGTAGTGACCAAATTTTCTAAGCTACATCACTCAAGAAATTTAAATTGCTCAAAGGTTAAAAATGCTCACAATGTACAAGTGTGGCTGTGTGTGGAAGATTTTAAAGCAATTGATGCACAAGCTTCGCTGTGGCAGGCAACCCGGACAATAATAGCTGGTATCATGCCTCATTCCTCTCATGCTAAATACACGGCATCTTCTGAGTCAATTGGTACAATAAAATGTGGTTCTGTGAGTCTTTTAACATCTTCAGATTAAAGGGGATGTGGAAGACAAGTATTTGCAAATATAAGATTTTCTGTTTACCTTTTCTTGTTAATCAAGAAAAGTATCTGACTTTTCTGCCCTTTTATATAACACAAATGTGTTGTGTGGCCACCTGAAATAAGTAGAAGACTAATTTCTTGTACCAGGTATATGACTTTCTTGATACCTAGTATGGCCATAGCACCTGACCGCCAGGTCCACAACCCCCATATTTTTATTGTAACCAATAATTGCAACTGGTTTTTGCTTTGGAGTTGTGGAACCTACTATGTCTCTGAAACATTTGCTGTAGTATCAGTGTGAATCGAGCTAAGGATGAAAAAGTCTTTTTTTTTTTTTCCTTGTAATTTAGGGCAAGCAGCTCTACACTTCGACCACCGCCTGAATTTTTCATTGACCATCGATTGTGGAAACCCCTGTCAATTCTTCCAAATTCTTCCAAATGGTCCCACAAGCTCCTTTTATGTTGCAAGCTTTAAAAAGGGGTACACTACTTTAGTAGTTGTTTATATACAGTTTATAGCCATTTAGTAGAAATGGGCCAATCAACTCCCAACCATTTCTTGTTGCTAATTAGGAAGGACACACTGGTGGATTTAGTTGGCTATCCTTCCCCTCATAGATACAAACAGCTGATGTGTATCCCGTTGAACTCTCACACATTGGGGCATGGCCTATGCCGTTCCCTCCGGCGCTCCTGCACTGTGTCAGCTACGGACCACTCTGCCGGCATTCCTCCTACATCCACCGCTGCAGCGATGTCCTCAACGGCTCCTGGAATGCCTGCACAGTCTACCTCCCAGCAGAGCTCCTCTGGACTCTCTCCTACCTCTTCTATGGCTTCAGCAGCTCCTCTACAGGGCCGTGCCCCTGCATCAATCTCAGAGGTTGGCTAGCTCTCTCTTCCTCATGCTGCTCCATATGCTGAAGACTCTGCTTGCTGCAGAACCTCCTACCCCTGCATTGACTGTTACCTGGTTGCCCCCCCTCCTCCTGTCAAAAGTGGACCCTAATATTCATGCTGACTTGGGGGCGACCCCCTCTCTCTCCCCCTATGCTGTGGTGGACTCTCCTGGTCTGTCACCTACACCGCCACCCCTGCACCTTGCCGACCTTGCTGCCTATTCCCAGTCTGCTCCCCCCCAGTGGGCCCTCCACCTGCCAACGAGACTTTCAGGCCTTCATTGCCGAAGTTACCACTATTTTTCGGTCAGAGATAGCAAAATTGAGGAAGACTTTCAACATGTGACTACTAGAGTGGAGACCTTTAGAAGAGGACCACGACCAGACTCGATCTTATGTCTCCAAACTGCAGGACTCTGTTCTTGCTGAATGCCAGGTTGCCAAGGAAATGCAGCACCATCTTGAGGACTTGGACAATAGGGGGCGCCAAAACAATATACGGATTAAGGACCTTCCTGAGGCTACCCATGATGAGGATCTTCCAGTTACCCTGGAAGTGATATTTAACTCGGTCCTTCAGGAGCCCCCTACTCACAAGATTAAATTAGACCGGGCCCACAGAGCTCTCCAGCCTAAAGGCTCTAGTCCCTCCCCACGGGACCTCATATGCTGTGTCCACGACTTCACCCTGAAGGAGGCTATCTTGTCAAAGGCTAGACATCTCCAGGAAATTGACTTTGACGGAGCTAAGGTCCAACTGTACCAGGACCTGTCTTGGATTACTTTGCAGAAACGACACCATCTTCGTCCTCTTCTTCAGCTGCTTTGTGACCGGCAGATTGCTTATAGATGGGGCTTTCCTCTTGCTTTGACTGCCCGACTGGATGATCGTTCGCCTACCCTGTGCTCTCATGCGGACTTGCATCCCTTCTGTGAGACTTTGGATCTCCCCCCGCATGATATTCCGGACTGGGAGTTGTCCCTCTGCCTCAGGTCTGAAGCTCCCCGTCTTTCAGAAGACGCCATCTCCCTCTTCCAGGTTCTTCGGCCAGGAGCCTGAGGCTGGTCCTATGCCCCTCTAGCCAGCCTTACCAGTGTTTTCCCCTTCTTTTGTCTTTCTCTGGGTGCCTGGGGAATTGAGTAATGCTCTGCGATGTTTGATTGTTGTGTCTGTTCTCTTGTTTATTCCCCACAATCTAGGTCCCATCAGCTGCTGAGTATTTTGACAGGGCAGGTTGCCCTGCTCAGTGACATCTCCTATGTTTAGTGTATCTCCTTTGTTTAGCTTGCTGATTTGGTTTAGTCTCACTCAGCACTTGGTGCTGGCCGCTCCCACCTCCTATACCTTGGGGGTGTCCTCCAGCTGTGGTTCCCCTTGTTGGTTCCACTTAGTTCTCGACCTCCTCCCTCCTGGGGCGTGTGACTTCTCTCCCCGGCCGGGAGACTTAGTCCTGGTTTTACAATTGTTTACTGTTGTTCTTTTTGTGCTTTTGTATCATTTGTTGTCTCCCCTGTCTTTCCCCATTGCTGATTCAAATGTCCTAAAGGGACACATGAAAAAGTAAAGAAAAAAAAGTGTTTGAAAAAAATTAATAAAATTTATAAAGTCCCAAAAATTCCCTTTTTTTCCATAGAAAATGAATTCTATAAAAAAAAAAACCCCTAACATTTAATAAAAACAATGCATATTTGGTATCGCCGCATCCGAAACAACCTGTACAATAAAACTAAAACATTATTTAACATAGATGGTCAACGTCGAAAAAAAAAATGGAATAAAAACCGCAGGAAGTAATGATTTTTTGCCATCTCGCGTTACAAAATACGTTTTAAAAAGTGATCAAAAAGTCGTATGTACTCCAAAACAGCTGACTGTTATTTTGTATTTATGCTTGTTTTGTTTTATACACTGTTCTGGAAAATATTTCTCAATACATATTACAGTTGAAAAAGCCCCCAATAAAACTCCATATAAAGTCACCATGTACAGCCTCACACAGATAAGTCAATGTAGAGAGGAGTGGGGAAAGAAGACTCTATAGCAGCTGCAGTTCTTTGTGTATTTTCCAGTAGACTTTTCCTTTTTCTTTCCTTTCAATAGACTTTTATGTAAAAAGTGGTGCAGTCTGATTTTTGGAGACAGAAACATATTTTTATGATAACATACATTAAAATTTCTTATATTCCTCAATAGAAGTCATGAAAAGTTGTTGCCTTTTTATTTTATTTATTTTTTTATAAATCAACTTATTCAAGGAGAGATCATGTCCATTTTTCCATCCACAAAGCTAGAAATTGCTTGCTTTTTTGTGGGACTAGTTTTAACGGCACTGTTCTGGTGTTTACTGAAAATAAAAATAATTTTTGGCACCATTTTGGAGGACATATAGTCTATTGTTTGATCTATTGCTTACACATCATTGGGTGGGAGAGCAATTCCACCATGTTTTTTTTTTTCCACACCATTGTGGATGGATTGAATAATATGTTAACTTCTTTCTCCAAGCTGAATATTGTATCATATTTTCAATGTTTTTTTTTGTTAGTTTGTTTTTTTTTCGGGTGATGGCTGCCTTAATTGTAATTAATTTATCAACTTCTCTCTTATTTCCCTTTTTTGTCCGATTAGCTTAGAAATTAAAATATTTTGATTGCTTCTGTAACGCAGATTGATTGCAGTCTGCTGTGTTGATCAGGTGACAGAGGAAACAGATGGACTAACCAATAGAACCCTTATTATTTCTTCATTTATTAAGCTCCCCCCACTTTCCTAAACTTATATTCATTCTGAAATCTGTTTTGGGAGAGATTATTGCAGCATACAGATCTCCATAGGAATTTATGCAGAGATGAGATGGGGTCAAGGGGGAGAGAAGCAGAACACAGGTAAACAAAGGCCTGCTTGAGTAATAGTTTGATTTCTGTTTAACCCCTTCCCGCCGATGGCATTTTTTGATTTTCGTTTTTGACTCCCCTCCTTCTAAACCCCATAACTTTTTTATTTCTCCGCTCCCAGAGCCATATGAGGTCTTAATTTTTGCGGGACAAATTTTTCTTGATGATGCTACCATTAATTATTCTATATAATGTACTGGGAAGCAGGAAAAAAAATCAGAATGGGGTGGATTTGAAGAAAAAATGCATTTCTGCAACTTTCTTACGGGCTTTGGTTTTACGGCGTTCACTGTGCAGCCAAAATGACATGTCCCCTATATTCTGTGTTTCGGTACGGTTCCAGGGATACCAAATTTATATGGTTTTATTTATATTTTGACCCCTAAAAAAAAATTCCAAAACGGTGTTAAAAAATTTTTTTTCTAAAAGTCGCCATATTCCGACGGCCGTAACTTTTTTTTATACATAGGTGTACGGGGATGCATATGGTGTCTTTTTTTGCGGGGCCGGGTGTACTTTTTAGTTCTACCATTTTCGGGAAATGTTATTGCTTTGATCACTTTTTATTCAAATTTTTATCAGAATCAAAACAGTGAAAAAACGGCGGTTTGGCACTTTTGACTATTTTTCCTGCTACGGCGTTTACCGAACAGGAAAAATATTTTTATAGATTTGTAGAGCGGGCAATTTCGGACGCGGGGATACCTAACATGTATATGTTTAACAGTTTTTAACTACTTTTATATTTGTTCTAGGGAAAGGGGGGTGATTTGAACTTTTAATACTTTTTATATTTTTTTATATTTTTTTTTTACTTTTTTTTTTTTTTGCATTTATTAGACCCCCTAGGGGTGTTGAACCCCAGGGGGTCTGATCACTAATGCAATGCATTACAATGCTAATGCATTGCAATGCATTGCAAAAAAATCATCATCTCTTTTGCAGGCTGCATAGACCAGCCTGCAAAAGAGAGAATTTGCAGACCGGCTGGGAGCCTTTAACAAGGCTCCCGGCTGTCATGGCAACATGACGTCAGCCCTGGAGCATGCTCCAGGAGCCGGCGATCCCTGCCAAAATGGTGGCGCCCATGCGCCGCCGGGAAAATGGTTAATGCCTCCGATCGGTCTGGGGACCGATCGGAGGCATTAGAGCCGGTTGTCTACTGCTTAAAGCAGTAGACACCCGGCGGCTATGACGGCCGCCCGGCTCCCGGGCGGTCGCCATAGTTACAGACCCGACACGCGCCGTACTATTACGGCGCATGTCGGGAAGGGGTTAAAGGGGTATTCCATGTACATAGTTTTTTTAAAAAAAAAATTGTAGATAATTAAAAGTTACACATTTTTGCAAATATAAGTAATTAAACATTCTGCAGAGTTTTAAAGATTTTCTCTAAATATCTTGTGGTCACAGTCTGTTGTCTTGATCGGTTGCCAGTGGATACGACCATGAATGCAGGAACTTTCTACGGTCAGAAAATCAGCCGTGATTTCCTTATTGTGGCCGGGATATCTTCTCATACATGTAGTGTCCATGCATGACAACCCGGCTACAATAAGAAAATCATAGATGGGTTCCTGACAAGTCCCAGACCATACAAAGTTTCATAGATATTACAGCGGATGCCGGGTCTGTATTTGCATTGTGAAGGCTAGACTGGTCTCACCATCTATGAGCGTGCACGCAGGGCCAGCGGCATCTCACCGCTGGCTTTGCATATGTGAATACAGACCCGGCATCCACTGTAATAGAGAGGCAGATGCCGGGGAGTATAGACGCCGGCACAGATGCCTGCAACATCGCTATGTTCCTGCCCTGCATGAAGCCAGCAGCGGCAGAAGCGAAGCTGGTATTCCGCACCTCCCCCCCCCCCCCGGGATAGCAGCATCGCCCCTGCCGCTGCTGGCTTCATGCAGGGCAGGAGCATGGCGATGTTGCAGGCATCTGTGCTGGCGTCTACACTCCCCGGCATCCGCCTCTCTATTATTGGCGGCCCCTTCCCCCGAAAGGGTAAACTACCCCCCCCCCCTCCAGGCTCGCTCCCCTTTAACCTTTTCAAGATAGAGCCTAAAAGTACCTAAATGACCAGGTCTCATTTTTCAAATCTGACGTGTCACTTTATGTGGTCATAACTTTGAGATGCATTAACTTATGGTGATTCTGAGATTGTTTTCTCGTGACACATTGTACTTCGTGTCAGTGGTACATTTTGGTCTATATGTTTTCTTTTATTATGGAAAAAATAGGAAATTTGGTGAAAATTTTGAAAAAAATGCCGTTTTCAAAACTTTGAAATTGCATGCCTTTCATGTAGAATGTCATACTACCCAAACTACTTCATAAATTTAATTCCCCATATCTCTGCTTTATATTGGCATCAAACTTTAATTGCCCTTTCATTTTTTTTTTAGATGTTATAAGGCTTAAAAGTTAAGCAGTAATTTTCCAAATTGGTAAGAATCTTTCCAACACACATTTTTCAAGGGACTAGTTCAGTTCTGAAGGGGACTTGAAAGGCCTCTCTAATAGAAACCCCCATAAATCACCCCATTCTAAAAACTTCACTCCTGGAAGAATTCAAAACTGCATTGAGGAAGTTTCTTAACCCTTTCAGCATTTCACGGCAATTAAAACAAAATAGAGGTCAAATTTACAATTTTAAATTTTTTTTCACTAATATATTAATTTAGTCCTAGAATTTACACATTCACAACGTGTTAAAGGAAAAAACGCATTCTAAATTCTATTAAGCGATTTCCCCCCAAGCATGAAACTGTCCCATGTGAGAATGTTAAATGATGTATGGGCACACTGTAGGGTCCAGAACAGAAGGATCGCTATTGGGATTTTGGAGGGCGGACTTTGCTGGAATCTGTTTCAGGCACCATGTCGCATTTGCAGAGCCCCTGAAGTGCCAGAATTTTTTAATAAAAAATGACACCATTTTGAAAACTAGACCCCTCAAGGAATGTATCCAGGGGTATAGTGAGCACTTTGACCCTATGGGTGTTTCACTGATTTTTTTTTTTTTACCATTGAGACATGAAAAAAAATTAAAAAAAAATTTCTGATATAATGTCACTTTAGCCCCCAATTTTTCATCTTCAAAAGGGGGTAAAGGAGAAATTGCAACCCACATTTTGCTACACAATTTCTACTGAATGCAACAATACCCCATATGTTCTGGTATACTGATATACGGACACATGGCAGCACTCAGAACGGAAAGAGCGCTAATTGGGTTTTGGAGGCCAGATTTTGCTGGAATCATCAGGCATGATGTCCCATTTGCAGAGCCCTCAAGGTGCCCAAATAGTAGAAACCTCGAAATTGTGACCCCATATTAGAAACTAGACTCCTTGAGTTATTCATTGAGGGGTATAGTGAGTATTTTGACTCCATAGGTTTTGAAAAAATTTGCGTCAAACTAAAAATTTTCAGACTTTTTACACAAAAGTGTCATTTAAAAGGCAGTTTGTATCCCCATAACGCATGGAAATGAAGAAAAACACCCCAAAATAGAGGACCCCATTTCTCCTGTGTTCAAAAATGTACACTTTGTGGCCTTAATCCTATGTATGGACGCACATTAGGGCCCAAAAAGAAGGGAGCACCAACTGGATTTCAAGACACAATTTTTGTTTCAAAATGTTTGACCCATTGCACATTCAAACAATATTTGAGTTACCAAAATAATTGAAAACCCCCATAAATGAAGCCATTTTATAAACTAGACCCCTTAAGGTATTCATTGAGGGGTATAGTGAGTATTTTGACCCTATAGCCGTTTCACAGATTTTACTAACCTTGGGATGTGTAGGTTAAAAATTACTAAAATGTCCCTTTATCCCCAAAGTTTTCATTTTCACAAGGGGTTAAAAGAGAAAAAGCCCCCCACAGTTTGTCACACAATTTCTCCTGAACACGGCAATACCCCATATGTGGTCATAATCTGCTGTGTGGGAACATGGCGGGGCTCAGAATGGAAAGAGCGCTATTTGGGTTTTGGAGGGCAGATGTTGCTGGAATAGTTTTCAGGTGCCATGTCGCATTAGCTGAGCCCCTAAAGTATCAATACAATGGAAACCCCTCAAAAGTGACCCCATTTTGAAAAGTACACCCATCAAGGAATGTATCAAGGCGTATTATCATTTTGAGCCTAAAAATGCTTCCCAAAAATTAATGTACAAAATGAAAATTTAAATTTTTAAAGAAATCTGCCATTTCGGTGCCCAAATACATTGCACTCACTTTGTGTTGTCAGAGACCTGCACTCCTAAAACTATTAAGTGGGCCATCCTGGGGGGCAAAAAAATTATATATGTAGGTGTAAACTGCTGCTTGGGCACACAGCAGGGCTCAGAAGAGAAGGAGCACTGCGCTTTTTAGCTTTTGGGGTGCAGATTTAGAGGCACTTTCTGGGCGCAATTTTTTTATTGTAGAGCCCTGGAGGCGACAGTAGACTGGAATTCCCCAAGAAGTGACCCCATTTTGTAGGGGCATTTTTAGGGTCTCTGCAAATGTGATATAGTGTCCAAAAACGAAGAATCTAAATCTGCACTCCAAATGCACATATCGCTCCTTCGCTCCTGGGTGTATGCCCACATGTATGACACTGGTGTACCCCAGATAACATACTAATGCCATATGTGGGTAGAAATGTCTGTTTGGACACAGAAAGGAAGGAGCGCAATTTTGGTTTTTGGAGCACAGTTTGGTTTTAGGACACCATGCCACTTTTGCAAAGCCCCTGAATAAATAAAGTGGAATCCGCAGACATGTCACCCCATTTTGGACACTACCCCACTGATGGGATTTATCAAGTGGCGTAGCGAGCATTTTTAACCCTTGAGTGTTGCATTTATTTCCAGAAATGAATGCGCAGCTGATAATGAGAAGTTAAAAATGAAAATTTTCCAGAGATTCGCCATTTCAATGCCTGATATGTTGTGCCTAACTTATGTCAGCAGAGATTCACACTCCAAAAACTGTTAAGCGGGTATCCCGGGCACAACAGCTTTCAGCGCGTTCATCTCTGATACAAGTCGGGGACAAAATATTAGGCACTGAAATTACTGGAAAAAAATTGTTATTTTTACCTTTCGCAATCAGCTGCGTATTCATTTATGTATAATAAGTTATAGCAACACTTGGGGGTTAAAAATGCTCTCTGTACTCCTGGATAAATCCTTCACGGGTGTAGTTTCCAAAATAAGGTCTCATATCAGGGGATTCCACTTTACTGTTTGTAGAGCCTGTAAGGTACCAGAAAAGTGGATTCCCCAAAGGAGTGACCCCATTTTGAAAATTGCACCCCTCAAAGAATTTATCAGGGGTGTAGAGAGTATTAGTATTCCAGACGTGACTGCACAGCGGATGGCAAAGAGGGAATATGTAAGCTGTACGGAGGACATTGCAAACACCATATTCCCTACTATGTCCCAGTAGCTCCTATGATTGGGGAAGTCACTCTGGGGGTCACTTTGGGGGTCATTTCTGGTGTCTGTTCCCTCATAAGCTCTAAATCTGGCGTGTCCGCTGATATACGCTCGCACAGCTTATATATTCCCTTCCTGATGCAGCCAGTTGTGTTCTAATGATTTGGCAATTTTGGGGGGTTTTGTCTTCACATTGCTAGATGCTATATTTCCTATATTTTCCTGGTGACGTGGCTATATAAGGGCTTTTTGTTTGTGGGATGAGATGCATTTTGTAATGACACCATTTTTGGGTGCCTACGATTTATTGAATACATTTTATTAACTCTGTTTTTGCTGGATTTAAAAAAATTAAATCAATTCTGGCATTGCGTTTTACCTTGTAAATTTTTTCGCCATGAAGCGTACCTTATAAGTAATATGTGACCTTTATTCTGTGGGTTGGTACGGTTGCAGCGTACAGTATAAGTAACATGTGACCTTTATTCTGCTGGTCGGTATGGTTACGGCGATACCTCATTTATATTTTTTTATGCGATACTAATTCTGCGGAACAAAAACACATTTGGGGGCATAAATCAGTGATTTTAGAATCGCCATCTTCTGAGAGGCGTAACATTTTTATTTTTCGGTTGACAGCGTTGGTTGAGGGCTTATTTTTTGCGGGACAACCTGTGCTTTTTATTGGTACTGATGCGGGGTACATATGACTTTTTGATCACTTTTTATAGCATATTTTCTTCGGTGAGATGGTGAAAAATGACTACTTCTGACGGGTTTTTTTCTATTTATTTTTTTTTCCGACGTTCACCATGTACATTAAATATTGTTTCCGTTTTTTGTACAGAATGTTACGGATACGACGATACCAAATGTGCGTTTTTTTGATTAATTTTTAGGTTTTATTTTTATATAATTCATTTTATATAGAATAAAAAGGAATTTGGGGGGCTTTATAACTTTATTTTTTTTCAAACACTTATTTATTTTTCACTTTTTTTTTATGTGTCCCTTTTAGAACACTTGATTCAGCAATGATTTCATTGCTGAATCAATGTTACAGGCTGGAGACACAGGCTGCATGTGTCTCCAGTTTGTAACAGGAAGTCAAGCGATGTAGACGCATCGCTTGACTTTCTTAGTACCTGGCAGGGTCAACCAGGTAACAGGGGTTACTGGTCAGACCCCAGGGTGCATGTTTTACATATCGGCACCCCCCGATCTCGCCGCGGGGGTGCCAATAACATTGCGGAAACGCTTCAGTTCCGTGATCATGTTTGATCACGGAACTGAAGGGGTTAAACTTAGATCGGAGACCAGCTCCGATCGGAGTATATAGAGCACGGTGTTAGCTATAACATATAACTAACACCTGCTCCCGATGCCGCCCGCAGGACCGTTTATCTGCGGGCGGCATCTCATGTCAGGGAAAGTTTGTTACTGCAACAATCTTTCCCTGACATGGCTGCTACTTTATCGGAACCTGAATCTATCAGGTCCTGATCATGTCTCCGTGGACCCCAGCAGCTATTAGCGCTGGGTCCACGGAGCTCCGGACCCTTGGGGAGACCCGATCCCCATTTTAAAAGGGTCCGTTTATAAACGTCCGCACGGCACAGAGCCCAAGCCGTGAGGACGTTTATATACAGTGGGCCGTCGCGAAGCGGTTAACCTCAGTTTTTATTTTCTTTTAGTACTTTACACCAGTACTTTTTTGGGCTTTCTTTTTCTTTTTTTTTCTTTTGTTTTGGTAGTACTGTTGCCCTATATATGTGAAGCATATGAGAGACATCACAGCAGCTAGTCTTCACCTACTTGTTTAGAAGAAATTGAGAAAGCCTTCTAGAAAATGCAGGCTTCAAGAAATATAATGGAGAAAACACAGGACAACTTATCCCGATAAGTTATCTGAAAGGATAAAAAAAAGAAGTGGTTAAAAGTCTACCTGTTTGGTTGTTTTTTTTCCCCCTCTTTTTTATTAATTTTATTTGGATAATGGAATGCCTTGTCTTATGTTTCCATTGGTAGTATGCAAGGAACCACCATATAAAGTTGAAGAGTCTGGATATGCTGGCTTCATATTACCTATTGAAGTGTACTTCAAAAATAAGGTATAATGTGGATATGTATATTTAAATGTTCATTAGAATATCCGTGTAGGTTTGATTTTTAGTAACTAACATTTGTTAATGTATTGTACGTGTTCTACAGGAAGAACCCAAGAAAGTTTGTTTTACGTATGATCTGTTTCTGAATCTTGAGGGAAATCCACCAGTTAATCATTTACGCTGTGAGAAATTGACTTTCAATAATCCCACCAAGGAGTTCCGCAGGAAGTTGGTAAAAGCTGGAGGGGTAAGTGTGATTGCAAGGGGTTAATTTACTCCACTTTCACAATTTTGCGTTCACCCTCCACTCAGGCCACATATTTAGAATACTTTGCACTCCAATACAGTACACACACACACCAAACACCAGTCAGACCGCCAATCACACTTTGCAAGGAACTGGATCTGTAGAGTTTACAGGGACTAACATTTATATGAATACTAGTAGAATACCCGCGGCTTCGCTTGCAGAAAATATGTTAAATTTCGGTGAAAGTGTCATTCTCAGAGCTACAGTAAATCTTTATTTCCATTTAAATTTTTTATTATAAAATAAGACAGTGTCTTATAGTAAATCTTGGTCCTAAAGATATGCTATGTCTTATTTTCAGGGGATGTCTTATTTTATTTTTGCGTGCTGCTGCCACCACTGTGCTACGCTGAGATGTGCTTGCTGCACAAAGACTATATGAAGAAAAACATTGCAGCCAGCTGAACACTGTGTGTGTGTAAGGATTGGAGTCAGGGTCAGATAGTGCAAAGTGACACAGCTGGAAAGCAACACTGTGCAGCTAATGACAAAAGGGGTCGTAGGCCCTGCGGCTATGACTATGCTGTAGTATCTGAGATGAGGCAGACCAATGCACTTCCTAATTGAAGTGCACCTACCACGACTCCTACGCTTCTATTCCGGCGGCTAGGATAAGGGAAGAGGAGGCCCTGAAAGTGTTAGGGACTGGAGTCACGGGGTCACACCTAAACAGAAAGCACAGTGTAAATGCAATGCAAAACAAAAGACTAAACACCATGGAACCAGGGAGGACCACAAGTCCCAGCAAGATACAGAAGAGAAGGCGAGGTCAGACGAGCAAGAGGTCGAGCCAGGAGATATAATAAAGGTACCAAATCAAAAGACAAGGGATAGTCAAAATACAAGCCGGGTATAAAAACTAAGAAACAGACTGAGGACAACAGACAGGAATCTGACTGAGCAGGGGACCAGGAAACACAAGTGAATGGCTGGCAAGGATCCATGCCTGGGTGGGGTTTAAATAGCAGCAGAGAACACACCTGATGGCTAATGGCATGGAGACTGAAAGCAAGGAAAAGATTAACCCTTAATGACCTAAGCACACCAAATAGAACTCCTAACACGTCTCCCAGGGAGACGCCACGCAGCAAGGAGACCGCGGCGACTCCGTATCCTGACAGTGTGTTCTCCGTGTGCACAGGAAAGCCGGGTGCTGCTTCTGCTGTGATACTGTAAGTTGTATCCACTTTTACTGCTGCTGTGCAATGAGCTGGGAGAGTGGTGCTTAGTGTATACACAGTGGGCATCTCCCAGCTCATCCTACAGCAGCAGGAACAGTGTATACAACGTATTGCAGCAGCGTCAGCAGCCGGCATACCTGTGCACACGGAACATCGCGCACAGTGTTCAGTCGGCTAAAATGTTTTTTTTTTCATCTCAACATTTTTATTGATTTATTGATTATGCAGTAAAAACTATTACAACTATTTTTTTTATTATTTTTTATCAAAAATGTATTTTAAATTTATGCCCCTTACACAAACATATAAAACATTTACACCAGGGTTGTAACTACCGAGGTAGCAGCGGTAGCGGCTGCCACAGGGCCCGGGACATTAGGGGACCGCTGTGTTTTTGGGAGTTTTTTTAATAGGCCGTTACTGGCTGGAGTTACTCCAGACAGTAACAGGCCCTATTTACTTACCGATCCTCGCAGCGGCCCCCACAAACAGTATTATACTCAAAGGTCTGAAAAGACCCCCAAGTATAATGACCAGAGGCCAAAGAGAGGTAAGGGAACATAAAAAACTGTTACTTACCTCTCTGGGCAGGCTTCAGGCCTACTTCTGTGACGCCCCTGGCTTCACATGACCGGGGCCTGCATCCTTTGTGTTGCAATGCAGGCCCCTGGGTCACGTGACATCCTACACATCATTGAAGATGGCCGCCATCAGCGGGAAGTACAGTGAAGCCAGGGATAGGTAAGTAACAGTAATTTTTTATGTTTGTTCCCTCCTGGGTCTCCGATTATTATACTCTGGGGTCTGAAAAGCCCCCAGAGTATAATAATTGTTCATGGGTGTCCACAATGGGGCATAATGCTAGTGAAGGGGCCACTATGAGGTATAATGCTGTGTGTAGGGGCCACTATTAGTATAATACTGCATGCAGGGTTTTTCTGTCCGCTTGAGAAGTCGGACATCTTCTCTTGCGGACAGGGAAGGACGGGCACGGAGTGCAAAAGAACGCACCCGATGCCCATTCAAGTGAATGACAGGTGTCATGGACACATCTAGTGTCCGCTCCTAGTGTCCGTGACAGATTTTGAGCGGACACTAGGAGCGGACACTACACTACACTACAGAAAAACCTAATTTACAAGCTACAGTCCTTCTGATTCCCTGTTGTTAGAAAGAAAATATGGGTGACAATGTTCATCTGCTCTTATCTAAGTTTTATAATGCTGCTCTTGCCTCTGGTTTCAGAGCCACTCTTTTGGTTCGTTATTGTAATCCGCTATCAAAAACTTGGACAGTGGATTAGGAAAGGGGCAGGTCCTATGAATATTAGTTTGTGAATTGTTATTACCGTATATACGTGAGTATAAGCCGACTCGAATATAAGCCGAGACCCCTAATTTTACCACAAAAAACTGGGAAAACATATAGACTTTAGTATAAGCTGAGGGGGGGGGGGGGGGGGGGGATCCACCATTGCAGATAAAAAGTCTGGTCATGTGCATTGCAGCTTAGTAACTCCATGGGGATCATAGTAATAGCAGTTAACCCCATCATGTCCCTCACATTAACCCCCTGTGTGCCTCACATAAGAGTTACTGATATGTGGGACATATGGAGGTAATAATTAGGTATCTTCATAATTAAGGTCCTTCATTAGTACCCTCATTTGTCTCACATATTAGTAACCCTTATATGGGGCTCACAGGGGTTAATATGAGGGACATGATGGGGTTAGCTGCTATTAATGTGAGGCACATGGAGTTACTGAAACTAAATTAATAACCCCAAATGCCTGACATTACTAGGCAGAGTAACTAAAGGAAGGTACCTCTGTGTTTCACTTTACTGTAGCTTCCTCTCCTCCGTACAACAGACATCTTCCATAAGACACAATGAATCCTGGCCACTCATCTGCAGGATAGATGCTAAATCCTAGTGTGCTAAAGGACTCTGATGACGTTATGACCAAGTGATCGGACTCTGGTGTGGGCGGAGCTACTTGGATTTAGACTCAACCTTATCTGCAGATGTTACATACCAGTGGCTACAGGACCTTTGATGACATCACAGTCACGTGACCTCATGACAAGCCAATCACAGAGTAGTAGCTCTAAAGGACCTTCCCCTTCCAGGTCCTTCCAGTTTTCTGTGCTCTGTGGACCCTGACTTGTGTATAAGCCGAGGAGAGCTTTTTCAGCATGAAAAATGTGCTGAAAAAGTCGGCTTATATACTCGAGTATATACGGTAATTCACCCGCCTGTATGGGATGGGGTCAGGTTCTAATACCCTGTTGGGTCCCGAGCCCCGACTGTTAGCCCTCATTTTGTCAATGCAGATGTGTTGAGGACTAATAGTGGTCAGGGGCCGGATTGGTACCCTTGAGGGCCCCAGCTGCAGGTATCAGTGTAATGATTAAAGATGGTCAGCAGCCGGCAATTGCCCAGGGCCTCAACACACGGAGGTCCCCTGCCAGTAACATACCTTCCCTATTGGGAGGACACCATTGATGCTACAGCATCAGCTAATGATTGCTTGTCTTTTAACCCTTCTGGGCACTTAGCAGCATCAGCTATCTCTGCCACTTCATAAAGACCTGTCCTTGCTACCTGAACTCCCCCCTCCCCCCCTCCTCCACATAAACTACTCTACATGCCTGGTTCCCACCGTGAAGCATGGAGGAGGAGGTGTGATGGAGTGGGGGTGCTTTACTGGTTACACTGTTGGGGATTTATTCAGAATTGAAGGCATACTGAACCAGCATGGCTACCACAGCATCTTGCAGCGACATGCTATTTCCATCCGGTTTGCGTTTAGTTGGACCATCATTTATTTTTCAACAAGACAATGACCCCAAACACACCTCCAGGTTGTGTAAGGGCTATTTGACCAAGAAGGAGAGTGATGGGTGCTACGCCACCTGGCCTCCACAGTCACCAGACCTGAACCCAATCGAGATGGTTTGGGGTGAGCTGGATCGCAGAGTGAAGGCAAAAGGGCCAACAAGTGCTAAGCATCTCTGGGAACTCCTTCAAGACTGTTGGAAGACTATTTCCAGTGACTACCACTTGAAGCTCATCAAGAGAATGCCAAGAGTGTGCAAAGCATTAATCAAAGCTACTTTAACCCCTTCCCGCCGATGGCATTTTCTGATTTTCGTTTTTCGTTTTTGACTCCCCTCCTTCTAAACCCCATAACTTTTTTATTTCTCCGCTTCCAGAGCCATATGGTCTTAATTTTTGCGGGACAAATTTTTCTTCATGATGCCACCAATAATTATTCTGTAGAATGTACTGGGAAGCTGGAAAAAAATTCAGAATGGGGTGGATTTGAAGAAAAAAAAAGCATTTTTGCGACTTTCTTACGGGCTTTGGTTTTACGGCGTTCACTGTGCAGCCAAAATGACATGTCCTCTGTATTCTGTGTTTTGGTACAATTCCTGGGATACCAAATTTATATGATTTTATTTACATTTTGACCCCTTAAAAAAAATCCAAAACTGTGTTCAAAATGTTTTTTTCTAAAAGTCGCCATATTCTGACAGCCGTAACTTTTTTTTTATACGTCCGTGTATGGGGATGCATAGGGCGTCTTTTTTTGCGGGGCTGAGTGTACTTTTTAGTTCTACCATTTTCGGGAAATGCTATTGCTTTGATCACTTTTTATTCAAATTTGTATCAGAATCAAAACAGTGAAAAAACGGCGGTTTGGCACTTTTGACTATTTTTCCCGTTACGGCGTTTACCTAACAGGAAAAATATTTTTATAGATTTGTAGAACGGCCGATTTCGGACACGGGGATACCTAACATGTATGTGTTTCACAGTTTTTAACTATGTGATTTGAATTTTTAATACTTTTTATATTTTTTTTAATTTTTGTATTTATTAGACCCCCTAGGGGTGTTGAACCCCAGGGGATCTAATCACTAATGCAATGCATTACAATGCATCACCGGCAAAATGGCGGCCTTTGACCGTGGTGCTGGAGGAGTTAATGCCTCCGATCACTCCGGGGACCGATTGGAGACATTAGAGCAGGTTGTCTACTGCTTAAAGCAGTAGACACCCGGCGGCTATGGCGGCTTTGATACCTTGGTGTGAATCTACAATTTTCATAGACATGAAAATACAGAAAACTCTTAGAATCAGAAGGTGTGTCCAAACTTTTGATCTGTACTGTATGTTAGTATATAGTATTCATATACCATATATACTCGAGTATAAGCCGGCCCGAATATAAGCCGACCCCCTAATTTTACCACAAAAAACTGGGAAATCTTACTGACTCGAATATAAGCATAGGGGGAATGCAGCAGCTACTGGAAAATTTCAAAAATTAAAATAGATGCCAATAAAATTACATTATATTCAGTAAATTACTGCTGTCGATGATCCGGTGTTTCAGCTCTGCTACATCTGCATATGCACAGCATATCCAGCTCTATCTACATCTCTGGATATGGACAGCATACTCAGCTCTGCTACATCTCTGCATATGCTCAGCAAACTCAGCTCTGCAACATCTCTGAATATGTAGAGCATACTCAGCTCTGCTACATCTCTACATCTTTACTATGGGTTTTTTCCCTCACTTGTAATTCAGCCTGGCTGAATATAGGGTATCTGCAGTGCTCCTATTAACCCCTTCCCGACGGAATATGATACTGCAGACCCAATATTCAGCCTGGCTGTAGGGGGGGGGGGGGGGAAACCCCAGTCTCAGGGAAGGGGTAGTTAGACAAACTAATTGCCCCCCACCCTTCCCCAGCACATACTGCACCCCAAACCCCCATCAACAAGAATATTCCACACATTTTTCAAAATGGAGAAGCATAACGGTACTTACCATTACTTCTCCTATCCGGCCAGTAGGTATCCCAAGCAACCACAAGCTCCTCCCACGCTTGGATGGGATCCTATCAGCGTTCGAGGAGTGTGGTTGCCTAGGTTGCACCATCATCCATTTTCATTCTGGAGCCGGTGGAGAATGGAGGAGGAGCCAAGCTGAGCGTCAGGACCAGGGGTAAGTAAGGCTGTCCCCCTCATTAGCTTACCGGTATGTATTCCATCCGGGGGAGTCCGCATGAGGACCCCACCAGGTGGAATACAGTCGCAGCTGCACGCGCTGGTCAGTTAAAGCACGCGGACCTCATAGACTAATGGGGTCCGTGTGCTTGCCACGCAATGCCCGCACAAATTATTCAGCGGCGGGCAGTGCGCTGCAAGCACACGGACCCCATTATAGTCTATGGGGTCCATGTGCTTCAAATGAACAGCGTGTGCAGCTGCCATTTTAGAACAGCACGTGCAGTTGGAGCTGAGGCAGCGGGCAGTGCGCTGCAAGCACACGGACCCCATTATAGCCTATGGGGTCCGTGTGCTTTAACTGAACAGCGTGTGCAGCTGGAGCTATGGTACCAGGGGTCTGAAGCAGTGGGCAGTGCGCTGTAAGCACACGGACCCCATTATAGTCTATGGAGTCTGTGTGCTTTAACTGAACAGCGTGTCTGAAGCGCCATGTTTTGTGGAGGCGGCCGCTGGAGTGACTGAGCCAAGGAGAGATGACTTTGCGACCCTAGAGACAGCAGCGCTGTCTCCAGGGCCGCCCCAAGTCATCTCTCCCTGACTCCATGACTTCCCGCCGCTCCCTGACTTGAGTATAAGCCGAGGTGGATTTTTTTCAGCACAAAAACTGTGCTGAAAAACTCGGCTTATACTGACGCAGGGAAATGATGAAAATGGATACTTGATCAAATCCCGTAGGGAGATGATGAAAATGGAGATTTAAATGATGAAAATGGAGGTTTGATCAAATCCCTAAGGGAGATGATCAGTTCACTGAAGATGTTAAAATAACAACTCTGGGGTAATTTCCATAAAGAAAGAAAGTGATTTGATCAAATCCCTTAACTGTTTTAGTGAAAAGATGAAGTGATATTGTTTAAAAGTATTTATTTAGCAAACCATGCATTATTAAATGCAGAGTAGGTAATACAACAATCGTCATTTAAAACGCAAATTATTTATTCGAAACTAATTAACAAAAGAAATAAGTACTTAAGCTGATATTTTTAAACACAAAAAGATTATTTTTTGAGAAATTTGAAACATTTTTAGTGAATTTAATTAATAAATAATACTGTTCCTTCATTTTTATTGAAACACATTGATTTGTCGCATCTCAAGTTACAAAGAATCTTACTGTTTTTTACAGACACATCTTTTTAGTTTTACATTGTATTTTGGATTGTTCACAGGAACACTTATTTTTTCTGCAGTCTCATGCAGACTTAGGTTAGTTCGTGGAACTGTTTCGGTAAATGTTATAGTAGATATTTGAAGAGCGTTTCTAGGTAGCCCATCTTTTCGCAACTGTGGTACCAATTTGGTATAAATTAATTTTTTATATCTAATATGATCCCCACAATGTTATTTCCATCTAATGGGCCTCTATCTACCTGCTCTGGCTGGCATTGACACCGGAGGGGAGCGGTGAGGTAAATGGGAGTGGTAACAATTGAAACATAGAGCCGGCATGAACGCCGGAGTGGAGCGGTGAGGTAAAGGGGAGTGGTAACATGAGAAACTTAGAGCTGTGCAAGTCCTGACTTGTTTATTTCATCTTTTCACTAAAACAGTTAAGGGATTTGATCAAATCACTTAATTTCTTTAGGGAAATGACCCCACAGAGTTGTTATTTTAGCATCTTACCGTGAATTGATCATCTTCCTTAGGGATTTCATCAAATCTTCGTTTTCATTATTTCCCTGTGACATATACTGTATATGACTTATATATGGTATATGAATGTATATAAATGTATATATGCTATAATAATGTATATGTGTGAGCATATATGAATGTATGTCTGTGATTATATATGGTATATGTATGAGTGGGTAGGTATATAGTGTGTATAATCCCATCCATACATTGCAATAATAATACGCACAGCTGAAACGCTGCAAATCGTAGCATATGACTTTTATACCTTCAGAAACACCTGTAGTTGTACCTATAGGTATATAGATATAATGGAAGCAGAAAGTCCATATAGGAAACCTCTGCAGAGTTTCTGCGATAAGCGCTGTGGGAAAGACTGATGCGTTGCTACCGGGTTTTTCCTGCAGTGCTTTTTTCTTGCTGCAGGATGCTGTATTAAGCCTTGGCCTTATAGTGTGATGCATAATATATTGAGATGATAAAAGATTAGGTCCAACAGCGAGACGCAGCTAAAATACACTGTGGAAAAAAAATAGCGGTGAATCACAATGTATTTTTTCCACAGTGTTTTTCATTGAGCTTTTGATGCATTTTCTCTGCACTTTCTTCTAGCTGGAATCTTCTTCTTTCTTCTTTCCGGTTTTTGAAGCTTCACATATTTATGAATTTACAGCATCTTCCACATCTTTTTTTCCTGCAATGTGTGGATGAAATGTTGATTAAGTTTCGTTCACTTTGCTGGTTCTGTAAAACACATAATTTTTTTTTTTCTGAAGTAGCCAAAGACATTGTGTTTCTACAGTGTGGGGATTAAGGTATTCAGTATTTATGGCCTATCCTGAGCATAAGATGAACAACCTCTACCCCATCACTGCTCCCACACAATATAGTGGTTCCATCACAGGGGGGCGTGACGTGACCTAGCTATGGCGGCGTGATGAAGCGTTTAGCTGTTCTCCTCTCCTTCAGACGCCCAGGCCACCTGACCTGCTGATCCAACCGGCCGCATACCTACCTGTCCATGGGGAGAGGCCGACGCTGTCCCCATCTGTCCTCTTCTCAGCCACCAGCGGTGTCGTCCTCAGTGGCATTACACCGCTTCTTCACCGCTCCGGGTGCCACACAGGGATCATCCAAAATGTTGCCCGCGGCCTCCTCCTCCTCTTCTGCAGCGTGTCCACCCTCACTGGACAGCCTGCCTCGGCTTAGTAACGAGACACCAGGCCTCTCTGTGGACCTTCCTGTGATCCCACTGACTAACATCCCTGGACAAGGCTTCGTGGGCAACCGGTCTGTGGACTTCTCTGGGCCCTCTTCTTCTACTGTGCTGGAAGAAGTGCTTCACCCCCCTGCCTCCTCTCCTACAATGCACACAGACTGGCCCCCCTTGTCACCCTCCCCTGCATGGATGGCCTCTTCTGTAACCTGCAGCACCCCTACTCTCCCTCCTTAACCACTCCTACCACCAAGCTCTGTAATGGGGCAGGACTCTTCTCGACTCTCCTCCTCAGTGGCAGCATATAAGATCTCCCTCCTGCTCCACCTCCAGCAAAGGACCCTCAGTTGCTCCTCCTGGCAGCCTCGGTTGCGGCTCTGGACCTCCTGTGGTACTTTCTCCTGTGACCCCTGCTGACAAGGCACCTCCCCTAGGGGATGCCTTGGGGGAATTGCGCCGTCTTAGCGCTGCCCTTGGCTGCATTCCTACAAAGGCTGATCTGGAGGCTTATGTTCTGAGACTGGAGCAGTCGTATAAAACTGAACTGTCTGCTGTTTCTTCCTCTGTCAAGCATTTGGAGCGTCGTGTGGTTGCAGTTGAGACTGCTTTTTCTGCCACTTCTGCTCAACTCTCTGTACAGGATTCTGTTCTTCAGACTCACTCCCGCCAACTACAGCGTCTGACCTATACTATTGATGATCTGGAGAACCTCCACAGGCGGAATAACATCAGTATACGGGGCCTCCCGAAATCTGTTGACTCAAACAACTGGATGGGACTTTGTGTTTAACTCACTTCTGGGGGCCCCCTTGGACTCTCCACTGGAACTTGACTGGGCCCATCGGTCGCTGGGACCACGTTCCCCTGATTCAGATACTCCTAGGGATGTTATATGCAGAGTCCACCGTTATCAGCTAAAAGAGGCAATCATGTGTAAAGCTAGAGACTCTGAGCAAATATTCTACAAGGATCATCCTCTGATGCTTCTTCCTGACCTCTCTCGGCTTACTCTGGCTAAGCAACGTGCCCTCAAGCCTTTATTGGATGTACTAATTCACCACTTCATTCCATACTCCTGGGGCTTCCCGTTCCGTCTGCAGGTCCGCAAAGAGGGCAGGCTCCTGGTCCTTCACCATCCAGATGAGATTCCCGCCTTCATGCTGGCACTCGGCCTACCTCCAGTGGACATTTCCAGTTGGCCGTCTCTCCTGAGTGCTCCTTCGGTGTCTCCTCCATCGAAAGCTTAACGCAAGTCCTGCCGTTGCGGACACTCTTGCACTACTGGTTCCCCGGTGCCTCTACGGCACGGGGTCCCCCATCATCGTGATTTGGGACTGTTGAGATCCTGTGTTATTTTCCATTTAATAGCAGGGTGCTTTAGAGGCCCAGGGTCGGATTTTTGTCACACTGATTCACCTCACCTCCTAGGGCATCCCATGGCGTTACTCTCCCCCCCCTTTTTTTCTTTCTTCGCCCTTATTTGATTTATGTTTTTTTATCTTATTGTGATTTGTATAGTGTTTTTCTTCTATACCTTTATATATTCTTTTTAAGACTGGTTGGATTGAATATGTTGTTGTAGATTGTTGCAGATTCGTTTGGCCTGGCGTCTTCGGAGTGGAGGTGTGCAGTTTTTTTTTTTTTTTTTAGAAGGCTCGCCTCCCACCGGCGTCCTCGCGCTATTGTGTAGTGCGATTTTGGTGCTTGTTTGTTGCCTTTCCCCACCTTTTCTAGGGAGGGACCTCCTCCTCCACGTAGTGGTGCTAGTTTTTGGTGTATACTTTTGTTCTTATTCAGTTTTGCTTGTCTCCCCTGTCTTTGTTTAGTCTTGTTTTCGTCTTTGTCTCCCTCTCGTTTCCTCCCCGTCCATTGTCTCCCTTGTGCAGTAATCTACAGTCATGGCCAGACGTTTTGAGAATGACACAAATATTATATTTTCACATGATCTGCTGCCCTCTGGTTTTTATGTGTGTTTGTCAGATGTTTTTATCACATACAGAAATATAATTGCAATCATATTATGAGTAACAAAAGCTTATATTGACAGTTAGAATGAGTTAATGCAGCAAGTTAATATTTGCAGTGTTGACCCTTCTTCTTCAGGACCTCTGCAATTCTCCCTGGCATGCTCTCAATCAACTTCTGGCATTGTTGATCGCCATACTGCTCTTGGACGGTTGGGAGAAGTTGATCTTGGAGGACATTCTGGTACCATTCTTTATTCATGGCTGTGTTTTTAGGCAAGACTATGAGAAAGCCGATTCTCTTGGCTGAGAAGCAACCCCACACATGAATGGTTTCAGGATGCTTTACAGTTGGCATGAGACAAGACTGGTGGTAGCGCTCACCTCGTCTTCTCCGAATAAGCTGTTTTCCAGATGTCCCAAACAATCGAAAAGGGGATTCATCAGAGAAAATGACTTTACCCCAGTCCTCAGCAGTCCACTCCCTGTACCTTTTGCAGAATATCAGTCTGTCCCTGATGTTTTTTCTGGAGAGAAGTGGCTTCTTTGCTGCCCTCCTTGAGACCAGGCCTTGCTCCAAGAGTCTCCGCCTCACAGTGCGTGCAGATGCACTCACACCTACCTGCTGCCATTCCTCAGCAAGCTCTACACTGCAGGTAGCCCGATCCCGCAGCTGAAACACTTTTAAGAGATGGTCCTGGCGCTTGCTGGTCTTTCTTGGGCGCCCTGGAGCCTTTTTGCCAACAATGGAACCTCTCTCCTTGACGTTCTTGATGATGCGATAGATTGTTGACTGAGGTGCAATCTTTCTAGCTGCGATACTCTTCCCTGTTAGGCCATTTTTGTGCAGTGCAATGATGACTGCATGTGTTTCTTTAGAGATAACCATGGTTAACAGAAGAGAAACAATGATGCCAAGCACCAGACTCCTTTTAAAGTGTCCAGTGGTGTCATTCTTACTTAATCATGACAGATTGATCTCCAGCCCTGTACTCATCAACACCCACACCTGTGTTAATGGAGCAATCACTGAAACGATGTTAGCTGGTCCTTTTAAGGCAGGGCTGCAATGATGTTGAAATGTGTTTTGGGGGATAAAGTTCTTTTCCTAGGCAAATATTGACTTTGCATGTAATTGCTGTTAAGCTGATCACTCTTTATAACATTCTGGAGTATATGCAAATTGCCATTAGAAAAACTGAAGCAGTAGACTTTGTAAAAATTAATATTTGTATCATTCTCAAAACTTTTGGCCATGACTGTAGGTATGGCTTCTGTTAATTTTTGTTCCTTTAATGCCAGGAGCCTCAATACCCCCCAAAAACGGAACCAAATCTTGTACCATTTTCACAAATCTCGCTCTCACATTTTGATTCTCCAGGAGACCCATTTCTGGAAGGCCCACGTCCCTGACATCCGCAGCAGGTACTATCGCACGTGGTTCCACAGCGCCAACCCGTCTTTAAAATCTAAAGGGGTTTCCACTGCCTTGTATCATTCCCTACAGCATAAGGTGTTGGACTCGGTGCTTGACCCTGAGGGCAGGTATGTCTTTCTGAAACTGAGTATTGGCGGCATGACGGTCACAGTCGCAGGGTGCTAGCTCCCCAGTTGGCAGCAGATGGTGTACTGTAGGTCCCTCTTGGGTAAATTAGCTGACTTTAGTGATGTGGTGGTTCTCCTAGGGGGTGACTTTAATTTTGTTCTTGACCCATCCATTGACGCCTCTCGCCTGCGCACGCTCTGTGCCCCGGCCCAACTCCGTAAGCTCCATGCCCTCCCCGTTGTCGCAGGTCGGCTCAGTCCTTTGGTCGGACCATTCTCCGGTCTCTCTCCCTTGTGGTTCCAGGCCTTTCCTCTCGTCCCTTTAATTGGCGCATCAACAATAGCCTTCTTAAAGATGCGACGGTACCCGGCAGTGCTGCCCCCTTTCCCCTTTATTGTACGCCTTCGTAATGTAGCGCCATGCGATCGCATTGCGTTCCCGTTCGGACATATCAGGTTTTCCAATTGGCAAATCTCAGGTTCGGCTAGCTCTTTACGCTGACGACCTGCTTACGTATGTCACCCAGCCTCGTGTATCCTTCCCTGCAATTCTTAACCTTTCAAAAAGCAAGGCACTCAAAATTTCTTCCCCAAGCTTCCCCTTTAAATGGCATCCCCACTCAATGAAATACCTGGGTGTTCAGATCCCTTCTGATCCTTTTGCCCTGGTTGCCCTGAATTATCTCCCTCTACTCGAGAAGGCCATGGTGGTTTTGAGGACCTATGGGTCTCCTGGGTTGTCATGGCTTGGCCGCATAAATGCCCTGAAGATGGACGTTGTGCCCAGGCTTCTATACCTATTTCAGGCCCTCCCCGGTACCTAGACGCTTTTTTACGATCCTTCAGACGATATTCGGTAGATTTGTCTGGGGCCCCTCGCGCAGCAGGATTAAGTTCCGTTCCCTCACACGTCGAAAGGCTAACGGCTGGACTTCCTGATCCCTTCTTATATTACCGGCGGTCCTGCTACGTCTCTTCGACTGGTGTTTCCGTGCCTCGGATAAACAATGGGTCTCAATAGAGGCAGATGTCTCTCCACTCTCTTCGCATCCTCTATCCACATGGGTTACCGTCTGCCACGCGTCCTCTTTAGCCAGAGTCCCTGGCCCCCTAACCCCTCTCTTTCAGAACAATATGTTTCCCCCGGTTGTACTGCTCGTCGTTTCCTCTTCTGGTCAGCCAATGATGAAGTTAGGCTGGGGTCCATTGCTGGGTTCTCTCCCCTGCCATCTCTCGATTCACTCAGTGTCTCTTCCCCTGCCTCCACTTTGTCATGGCTGGAATATAATCAACTCACTGAGTTTTTTCGTAAGTTTTCCCTACATCCCATACTCTCCATTGCCCCGACTGCTTTAGAGACCGCGCTTCTTCAGTCGGTGGTGCCAACCCATGTACTTTTCTTCCTCTTTGACATCTTCCTGACAGCTGCTACCCCGGGCCTTCCCCCTTTCACCAGGGCGTGGGACTCTGACTTGGGCTTCCACTTGTCTGCTGCCGATTGGGTGAGATCTTTCCTGTTTGTCCACAAATTGCCTCTGCCCTGTAGTGCCCAGAAGAAGAACTTTAAAGTCTTATCTCTCTGGTACTGGTGTCTGACCCTTCTGCATCAAATTTACCCCACTGTGCCTGACGTGTCTTGGCGCTGTGGAGCTGCCGTGGGATTTTCTCCATTTATTCTAAGGTCACTGGTTGCTCTTTGCCCCCCTCCCTTCAGTTTGCCCTCCTTTCTCTCATTCCAGGGAAGATCTCCGCAGTCAAGGGTGACACTTTCTCGCGGCCACCAGGGCGTTCATACCCCGCCACTGGCTTAGTACTGTGACGCCCTCTTTGACCGAATGGGTCCAGGAGCTTCTCCTCATTAGGAGGATGGAGGTCTTGGTCGCAGAAGATTCTGTGGACCCATCTAAATTTGAGACCCTCTGGCTGCCGTGGGTTGTGTTTCAGGAGTCGAGAGAGTTTTCTTCCCTTTTTGCTTAAATCCCACCTGATAGCTCCCTTTCCGGGACCTCTGTGGACACCTGTCTCTTGACTTGTCTTCAAGCCTACCATTGTCTATTGCCTCCCCTTTTGTTACGTGTCTTTGTGTGTGTTGTCTTTCTTTGTTGTCTCTTTGGCTCCCCGGGTCGCTTTGACTTGTGGGTTATTCTCTTAGTGTTGGATTTATATTGTATATTATTGTACTGTTTCTGTGCAAGTCTCTGAACCTTTCCCTCCTGGGCACTGATTTGCAATTTCACTTACGTTTTGTGACATATGTTGTTGTATTGTTTTATTTGTCTGAAAAATTAATAAAAATGTGTTTACACCTAATGGCTCCATCACTGTTTCCCATACAGTATGGGGGATCAGTGAAGAGGCCACTGTATGGAAGGACTAGTGAAGTGGCCATAAAAAATTTGGCCCAGACAACCCCTTAAAAGAAGTTGTCCGTAAACTGGAGTGAACACAGTGGCAGCCGCCAGGCTGGTGTAAAAATAAAAAAGGGGAAAAAAAGCAGACTCTCCTGTCCCCAGCACCCCGTTTTTCCTCGCCTGTGTCTGTTCGGTCTCATGGCAGTGCCTCATTTCTGAAAATCCTGTACCTAATTGGTCTTAGCAGTCACATGAGGTGCAGGACTCCCAGCAAGGAGGCGCCAGCAGGAGACTGAATGGACACTGGCAGCGGACAACGGAGCGCCGTGGACAGGTGAGTATGCTTTTTGTTTATTTTTTTATTTATTTTACACCTCCCGCCTGGAATATGGTTTGCTCCAATTCCTGGACAACCACTTTAAAGGATTTACGAAAAATGAAGAATCCGGCATCCACGTACATAAAATTCAAATGCTTTATTTTGAAAACATTAAAAAGGCACACATGTGCTGAAACGCGTCAGCCGACGTCATTTCTCTATGGTGTGTTCGGGGGTAGGGAGTGTTGTTCACTGATCGTATGGACAAAACTTTTTTAATGTTTTCAAAATAAAGCATTTGAATTTTATGTACGTGGATGCCTAATTCTTCATTTTTCGTATGAGACACTCCGAGTCGACGGGGATTTTTTCATCCGGGCACCCGATCATCTCTCCTGAACCATGAGTGTGGATTCAGCATAAGGATGTATTTGATTGTGCACATGATACTCTGACATGTTATTACAATAAGAAGGATTGTGATTATATTACCTGAAGCACAAAATCATCCGGGATTCCACAGCAGATTGAATCAACTTTGAATTGTGAATATTTATTAATTATTAAGGACAGTTTCTGTATGGGCTGTGATATCCCTTTTTTCCCTTTTCCTACCAGTGCTAAACTTTAAAGGATTTACCCATCTTTCTAATATTGATGGCCTGTCCTTAGGATAGGCCATCAATATTACATCTGCGATGATGCAACAGCCTGGACCTCTGCAGATCATTTTCCATGACAGTGCGGCTATAGGTAATGGTAACATTTCTAGGCGCCATGCTGTTCACTTGCCATACAATGTGTAGCAATAGGTTTAGGAAGTTCAGTGGTGCACATTGTATGGCAGGTGAGCAGCATGGCTCTCGACATGTTATTACCTTTAGTTGCCGTGTCTCAGTACTGCTGATCTGCAGGGTCCTGGCAGTGGGCCCCTAGGAACAGTTCCACTAATGTGCCCTAAATAGAATAAGTCCGACACTGGGGTTGTTCAGCTCCTGATTGTTTACTTTGCCATCTTTTAAAGCTTTAATATATGACCCAGATAATCAAGCTCTCGTTCTCACTCTCCACGTGTTTCATCCCAATACTGTCATAAAGTTCTCTCTGGGCAGATTGTAGAGATGATGAAGAATCAGCTTTACCACACATACACCCAAATCAACAACAAAATTCCTCTGGCTGGTATATACAGTACATTTTCTGGCTTTTCATTAGAATAGAATGACTCTCTATACACTGGGACAAGATAACAGTACGTAAGTAGGCATACGTGTGTGTGCTATATTGGGAGGGAATAAAGACAAGTAATGCTAGATTCATATCTGTCAAAGGATCTGATTTTATATTTTATGGTAAAATAATGTAATCTGTAACTCATTCATGCAAACAAGTTAATGTATGATAGACCACATTCTGTCCGGTCAAGCTCTTCTGTGTATGACCTGCTTTATTTTATAAAATGACTTATACTTTAAATAGAACTTGTAGCCTATCCTTGTTCAAGAGTTTAGATTTGGAGTAGTGACAAAAATGTAAAAAAATTATGATGCCCTCTATTGAGATGTATTGGTATACCAATTCCAATGTATTCAAATTATCATAGGATCATTTTTAAATCTATTACCATATAGATTAAATTCAAATCAATTAAAATTTTATTTCACATTATTTATGAATTCTATCTTTATTTTCTATATGCAAAGCTCCACTGGGTATTGTCATGCTCATTACTGAGAGGGACCCGTAGTGGATAGTCTGCTTCTAAGTTATTTATTTTTATACTTTATTTTTATAAATACTTTTTAAATTACTGTTTATTTTTAGCTTAGTTTCATCTATTCAATAGGCCATCGGTATGTGATAGGTGAAGGTTGTACGCCTAGATGACGCATCAATCAGCTGATCAAGGGACGGTTGGAGTCAGAAGAAAGTATTACATTCTATAGCCCTATTACTTGAATAGAAGAAAAGCTGCTTTCAGTGCCCAGAGGCAGCTGCAGGATCAGCTGATCAGTGTAGGGTCCGGGTATCAGACACCCACCAATCAGATAGTGATGAGCTTTACTATCAGTATGAACAATGCATGGTGGCCCTTTTAAGATTATTTATTTATTTATTTATTTGCTGATTCTGCTTCAATATCCACAATTTTGCTGCTTCTTAGAATTATGTGATTTGATACACAAAGGTTGAATTTTCAGGTAATGGTCATGCCAGAGGGAGCAGATGCTTTATCAAGACCAAGCCCTGATTATCCCATGTTGCCAACAATCCCTTTGTCTGCATTCTCAGACCCAAAGAAGGCCAAACCAGCATCATATGGATCAAAGGTTAGTATTTCATGATACAATGTATAGAAAATGGGGACAAGCTAGCAATAACTTAATTCTGAAAATGTATGGTTTTCTGAACTGCGTACACTATTTTACAGGATGGCAATAAGGAAAGTAGCAAAACATCAAAACCACACAAAGTTACAAAAGAGCACAGAGAGAAGATGAGAAAAGATTCTGAAAGCAAAATCAAAGACACTGATATTGGCAGACAAGTTAAGGAGTCCTCTTCTTGTAGAAAACCTACAGAGACCAAACCTTCCAAGGAAGAGAAATCAGCTGTTAAAGTAGCCTTTAAGGAACAAAAATTAGCTTTAAAAGAGCCAAAGATGGAAAATATGTCTCCGAAAGGTGGTCCACCTGAGCCCAAGCCCTTAAGTAAAAGACCACCAAACATAGATTCTCCTAAATCTAGTAGCAAGAAACTGAAAAAAGGAAATTCCAAAGGACTTGCAGTTTCTGGTACTTCCCCTCGAGGACCTCCTAACTCCAGTAACACTATAACCACCAACTCGTCATACACAGAGAAGAAAATGGTGAAGGAAAAGCCAGGAAACAAAGCTGATAGGAGCAAACCAGATACTGATGTAAAGAAGCCAGTAGAAGATGATTCCAACTCTGATGATGAGGGATCTTCAAAGTCAGAGGTAATTATATTGTCCTGTTTCTTTCTTGAGGGTGATGGCATATGAACAATCTATTGGCTTTCTCTTTTGCAGCACAGACAAAAATTCATTGTTGACAAAGCAACATTTAAGGTTGTTTTGCCACTAAAGACATTTATTCCTTGCCCCCGGCATAAGGAATAAGTGTCAGATTGCTGTACTCCAAGGTCCCATCCTGTCTGGAAGCCTCATAGCCGTTAATTAGAACGCACGTCGTGAAACGTATTTGCTTTGCATTCACATGTAGAAGACATTTATGAGGGACTTAAAGGCCCTGTTTTACTGATCTGACATTTAACCTCTTTTCCTGTGGATATGGGATAAGTGTTTATAATGGCAAAGCCGCTTTAAACCTCTTTGCGTTGCGACTCAACAGCACTTGTAATGTTTGTTCGTTAAACAGCTTTAGGCCTAATGCACACAGCAGAGCTGTATGCAGAATGCCATATAGAGCCGCACAATAACAAGAGTCCTTGCAACTCTTAGTTGTAGTCATTTCATTCAGCTTCATGTGGTTTTTCTAAGGCTAGTCTCACACAGCCATGTTCAGGTTGGAAAGAGAGCCCACATACTGTATCAGCTAGATTTATGGATCCAAACAGGGTAACTTGAACTGAGTTATGTTAAAGCCAATAAATTAGGACTATACATAAATACATGAACCTGCTTTACTTGCATATTTCACTGGGGGACACAGCACTTTGAGGGGGGGTATAGACCTGCCACTAGGAGGTCAGATCCTAGGAAAATGAGGCTGACTGCTCCGCCTACACAGTCTATACCCTCTCACAGATGCACTAAGGCAGTTTTGAACCTAGAGTCGTTGGAGGCAGTCACGGCCTGACGGTCTTTCTTTCTTATACCATTTTTCTTTCTCTTTCAGTGTCAGGGGGTTGTCAGCATGCATGCCACACTAGACCACCCCCTGTGGGCACAAGCACTATTTTCTAGAGCAACTCGCAGTCACTCAGTCTCCATCCTTTATTTGCTGCATCAGCGGCTGGAGATTCTGGTGACCCCACTACTACATGCGAGGTATCACCCATTGATACCTGATAGTGCCGTTCTGGTTAAAGAGAAGTTGGTTCTCTCTTCTCAGTGAGCTGGCCACAGAAGTCCCGCAGATCTTGCAGATAAGGCTGGATCCACTTCAACAGGGTCCTCTCATGTATCAGAATTTGTACCATCTTCATCTGTCAGCATGGATTCTGAAGGGTCCTTCCTGAGATCTCAGGGCTTATCTGAAAAGGTAGTTAGGACCCTTAAAGCCTGTAGGAAGCCAGTCACCAACGCCATCTACCTCAAAATCTGGAAATGGTTTTGCTCGTGGGCTCAAGACTAAAATCTGACCTATATTAGGGCTGTTCAGAGATGGGCCTCAGCCAGAATACTCTAAAAGTGCAGATCTTGGCACTCGGTTTCTTGACACTCAGCTTGCGGATCAACGTTTGGTGGCAAGATTTTTTAGAGCAACGGCTAGACTCAGACCTCCCAAGAGATCTCTGTATCCTCAGTGGGATCTCTCGGTGGTTAAAATTCCTGTCCTGGAAGGTAGCTTTCCTGATCTCTATCACCAGTGCTAGGCGCTTTGGGGACATTCAGGCCCTTTCTATTAGGGAACCTTATCTTAGAATCACAAGTGACAGGATTTTCTTAAGGCTAGATCCAAATTTTATGCCTAAAGTAGTGTTAGAATTCCACATAGAGCAGGACAGGATTTTTTTCAAATCCCTCCTCACCAAAAGAAAGGGAGTGGCAGGCTCTGGATGTCAGAAGGGCAGTGGTTGCCTACTTGAAAACTACCTCCTCCTGCAGGAAGGACGACAATTTATTAATTAAATTTGGAGGTAGAGATAAGGGGCATAAGGCTTCCAAAACTACCATCACAAGGTGGATTAAGTTGACAATCCAGCAGTCTTACCTTTTAAAGAATCTAGCAGAGCCAGGGAACATCAAAGCTCACTTAACTAGGGCAACGTCCTCCTCTTGGGCTGAGAGACGGGGAGCTTCCCTTGAGCAGATATACAAAGCTGCCACTTGGGCTAGCTCACTGACCTTTGATACACTACACTACAGGTTAGCTTTAGGTTCTGTAACTGATATAGCCTTTGGACATAAGATCCTTTCGGCGGTAGTCTCGCCCTAAGAGCCTGTAATTTGGTATATCTCCTTGTGCAGCCGTCATGGTGGACATTATGGAAAACTGGATTTAGACTTATCGGTAATGTTGTTTCTATGAGTTCACCATGATGGCGTCTAATTACCCTCTCTAGTTAAATATTTATATGTGAAACAACATGCTGTAGTTTATAATTTAAATAATCTTTCCTCTGTAATTTGGTAAACACTGATGTATGGTGGTGGGAGTGATGTATTTAACGAGTCTCTCAGTTCCTGTCACTACAGAGGGTCAGAGGTCAACCTCCTTGTGTAGCCTTCATGGTGAACTCATGGAAACAACGTTACCAGTATGTCTAACTCCGGTTTTCGCTGTTCTACTCGCAGAGTATCCAGTCTCCTTCTTTTTTCTTTTTTTTTTTGGATTCTTCACAAGGACAAGGTTATCCATTGCCTTACATAGTCTTTTCTTCCTAAGGTGGTGTCTTCTTTTCACATCAATGAGGACATTGTCTTACCGTCCTATTGTCCTGATCCCAAGCATCCTTGTGAGTGTTTCCTTCACTGTCTGGATGTTGTCCGGGCAGCCAGGTCTACTTCGCTCTTATGGGCCCTTTTCAATGCTCCGATGCTCTATTCATTCTTCTAGATGGCTCCAGGAAGGGCTTGCATGTGTCCAAGGTTTCCATCTCCAGTTGTATTCGGTCTGTCATTTGGAAGCCTATTGGCTTAGTGGTAAGGATCCACCCTTGTGTGTGACGGCTCACTCTACCAAGGCTGTTGATGCCTCCTGGGATGTTCAGCATCAGGCTTCTGTTTCCCAGGTCTGCAAGGCTACCTGGGCTTCTGTGCACACTTTGGCAAAATTTTACCAGATCCTTTCTGTGTCTTCTGCCGATGCCAGCTTGGGTTGTAAAGTTCTGCAGGTTCTGTTTTTCCCTCCCTCTGGTATTGCTTTTGGATGTCTCAAGGTGCTGTGTTCCCAAGTGAAATATGCAAGAAAAAGGGATTTTTTGTACTCACGGTAAAATCCTTTTCTCTTCGTTTCACTGGGGGACACAGATTCCACCCGTTATTTTTTTCTGCACAGAGTTTTTTTTTTTTGTGTCTTCACAAGTTTAGGACTTATTGTTGATTGGTTCCATATTCTTTTTTAGGACTCTCCTACTGCTTTGGTACAAAACTGCCTTAGTATACTATTAGTGAGAGGTATAGACTGTGTAAGTGGAGCCAACAGCCACAATTTCTTTAATATTGGATCTTATGGAGGTTGTACACATTCAAATAGAATTATAGTATGGCCCAAACATCTGTGAATGTTTTACTACAGCTCTGAACAGCTTGGGACGGTGATGCATCCCAAGGTACATGTGCATGGTACAATGTACATGTGTAACTACCAGGGATGCAGACATTGAGGCTTCTATGGGACCCATCAGTGGGGCCTGTTTCCACTAAAACCTTGGGTGCAGTTAGTGATAACTCCATACCTCCCAACTTTTGAAGAACCGAAAGAGGGACAAAATGTGCGGCGCGAATAGCGCACCGCGGCAAATTTAGCCCTGCCCACTTTTGTGTTGACTCCGCCCACTCATTAATTTTTCATGTGTCCGCACACAGTATAATCCTCCTACAGTCATCCGTAAATTATATGTCCCCCCTCTCTCTCTCCCCCAGTTTCATATACACCCTTCATCTGCCCCCAGTTTCATGTCCCTCTTCCATCTCTGCCCCCAGATTCATGTCCCCTTCCATCTCTGCCCCCAGTTTCATGTCCCCACATCTCTGCCCCCAGATTCATGTCCCCTCCATCTCTGCCCCCAGATTCATGTCCCCTCCATCTCTGCCCCCAGATTCATGTCCCCTCCATCTCTGCCCCCAGATTCATGTCCCCTTCCATCTCTGCCCCCAGATTCATGTCCCCTCCATCTCTGCCCCCAGATTCATGTCCCCTCCATCTCTGCCCCATATTCATGTCCCCTCCATCTCTGCCCCCAGATTCATGTCCCCTCCATCTCTGCCCCAGATTCATGTCCCCTCCATCTCTGCCCCCAAATTCATGTCCCCTCCATCTCTGCCCCCAGATTCGTGTCCCCTCCATCTCTGCCCCCAGATTCATGTCCCCTCCATCTCTGCCCCCAGATTCATGTCCTCTCCATCTCTGCCCCCAGATTCATGTCCCCACATCTCTGCCCCCAGTGTCATGCCGTCCTCTCCTTCATCTGCCCCCAGTTTCACGTTCCACCTTAGTGTACACATTACACTTACCTTCTCCTTCGCTCCCTCGCTGCTCTCTCCGCGCCTCACTCTCTCTCTCGCTGACAAAGTTGTAGACGCGATGTGACTTCATCACATCGCGTCCACACAGCCAGTAGATGGTGGCAGCGGCGAAGCAAGGAGCTGACCTGTGTCAGCTCCTTGCTTTAGCCGCGTATGTGTTCAACTCAGATCTGCGTCCTCTGGATTGGGACATACCTCCCTCCAACCGGGACCGCGGGACACGTCACCAGAATCGTGAATGTCTCGTGGAAATCGGGACGGTTGGGAGGTATGGATAACTCCACAAAAGACCATTCCTTTGAAAAGATCCCCATTTTAAAGTCTGATTTATTTATTTTTTCAGTGAAGATTGTCTACCCATTATACTGTATGGAAGTTTTCTCTCTTTTTAAGCATACCACACCACTCAAACACCACTTTTTCATCAATTTTAAGCTTTGTGCTGCACCAGAGGAACAACAGGGGGGAAAAAAAAGTCACTAGCATCAGGTGGGAGGAGGGAGTCCTTGTCATCCTCAGTGTGTGGAAACTGCAATCTATCACTTCGATCCTGAGCAAACATGTGTAAAGATCTTGGTTATGCCAGGACAATCCTGTGACCCAGGATACAAATGGGACAAGTTTTATGTAAGCTGCACACCAACATTTGCATTGTTACCAGGTGGACCAAGATAGGGTTTTCCTATCTAAGAGTTTCTCCCGTCTTATTTTTCCTTGTTTCAGTGTCAAGTTAATGGGTGGACTTAGCCTGTGTTATCCACAGGTCAAGCCAGCAGCATGCTTCGACTAAACTACAAATTGTTATATCTGGATTTACATACAGAAATAACAGGCGCTGTTCTAAAGCTTGTCAGGAGTCAGCAGCAAAATGCGTTTTGAAGAGCTGACAGAAGGATCCATTACCTGTAAGTCACAGTACAGAGAGGAGAATAGAGCTGGCAGTGTATTGATTTACCCTTTCAAGGGTCTCTGGAAATTTTGCACCTCTGGCTGCCAGAGCAATTTTCACAGTATTGAGATGGATAAATCAAACCTAAAATCATCCAACCCCCCATACCTATATATTTTCTTAAAGTAGACACCTGCAGCATTGTCAGAATGCCACTTGATACTCTACACGAACAGGTACCTTCATGCAATTTTGATTTAAAGTGAATGTTTTATGAAAAAATGCAAATAAACGTATATTAGTTGCTAAAAGCGGAAACCAAACAATAAATTATATGCACAAAACCTCCTAAAAACAAGAGTTCAACATGTGCAGAGTTCATTCATATCACTACGGCCTAAACCCGCATGCATGTGTCTTCAGAAAATCACTAGAACTGGAAGGAACAAAAATCTGCTTTGAAGGTGGAAATGTTAAAAAAAAGTATCATCATTTAAAATGTAGGGATTACACACTGTGAAAAGCAAGTGAACCCCTAAACCCTATATATTTTTTGAAAGTAAACAACCTGAAGATTACATATGTCTCAATGGGTCATCAAATAGCCACATCCACCTTCATGCAACCTTTTGACAAACACAAATAATTTATGTACACATATTTAACAACAATATTTAATAATAATAATAATAATAATATAATAATAAATTTTTATTTATATAGCGCCAACATATTCCACAGCACTGTACAATTAGTAGGGTTCAAATACAGACAGAAAGATACATTACAAAGAAAGTCATTTCACACAATGGGACTGAGGGCCCTGCTCGCAAGAGCTTACAATCTATGTGGTAGAGGGCGTGACACAAGAGGTAGCAGGGGCGGCATTACTTATACAGTGGTCAGACAATTTTGTAATAGAGGTTACTGACATTACACAAACATAAAACATTATGAGCGGTCACCAGTCGTGTCCTTTAACATGTGAAAGGTGCTTGGACATATAGTTAGCCTTAAATGGCATCATATCATGTGGGGTAATATGGGAGCTGGGACAGAGGATGGTTGAATTTGGGGGATTCTAATGACGGTACAGGGTGTTCATTGGGGATTGGGATAGGCTGAAAAGATGTCTTTAATTTGCGCTTGAAGCTGTAGAAATTGGAAGTTAATCTGATTGTCCGGGATAGAGCATTCCAGAGAAGTGGTGCAGCTCGGGAGAAGTCTTGTATGCGAGCATGGGAAGTCCTGCTAATAGAGGATGTAAGTGTTAGGTCATTGAGTGAATGGAGAACACGGGTTGGGCGGTAGACAGAGATAAGGGAGGAAATGTAGGGAGGTGCGGCATTATGGAGAGCCTTGTGGATGAGAGTGATAACTTTATATTTTATTCTATAATGTAGCAACTGGCACAGACCAGAGGCATCGCTGTAGCGTCTAGACTGATAGATGAGTCTGGCCACTGCATTCAGAATAGATTTTGTAGAGGGGAGAGTTTAGTAAGGGGAAGACCGATTAGTAAGGAGTTACAGTAGTCAAGGCAAGAATGAATCAGAGAGACAATAAGTGTCTTTAATGTATCTCTGGTAAGGAAAGGGCATATTCTGGAGATGTTTTTGAGGTGGAGGTGACATGAGCGTGCAAATGATTCAATGTGAGGAGTGAAGGAAAGGTCTGCGTCAAACATGACCCCGAGGCAGCGGGCATGATGCCTAGGAGTTATAGTAAGGCCTGAGACTGCAATGGATATATCAGGGACCGATCTATTAGATGGTGGAAACAGTAGTAGTTCAGTCTTAGAGAGATTTAGTTTCAGATAGAGCGAAGACATAATATTTGAGAGAGCAGAAAGACAGTTGCTGGTATTCTGTATTAGTGCAGGGGTGATGTCACGGGAAGATGTGTATAATTGGGTGTCATCAGCATAAAAATGGTACTGGAAGCCAAATCTGTCCAATGGGGGCTGTGTAGAGAGAGAAGAGCAGGGGGCCTAATACTCATGTTCAAGCTCACATTCAGATACAAAATATATTAAAAATAATAGCTTAAGGTGTAGACAATGTGTATATACAGTGTTGGCCAAAAGTATTGGCACCCCTGCAATTCTGTCAGATAATACTCATTTTCTTCCAGAAAATGATTGCAAGCACAAATTCTTTGGTATTATTATCTTCATTTAATTTGTCTTCAATGGAAAACCACAAAAAGAATTGTCAGAAAGCCAAATTGGATATAATTCCACACCAAACATAAAAAAGTGGGTGGACAAAAGTATTGGCACTGTTTGAAAAATCATGTGATGCTTCTCTAATTTGTGTAATTAACAGCACCTGTTACTTACCTGAGGCACATAACAGGTGGTGGCAATAAATCACACTTGCAGCCATTTGAAATGGATTAAAGTTGACTCAACCTCTGTCCTTTGTCCTTGTGTGTACCACATTGAGCATGGAGAAAAGAAAGAAGACCAAAGAAGTGTCTGAGGACTTGAGAAGCAAAATTGTGAGGAAGCATGAGCAATCTCAAGGCTACAAGTCCATCTCCAAAGACCTAAATGTTCCTGTGTCTACCGTGCGCAGTGTCATGAAGAAGTTTAAAGCCCATGGCACTGTGACTAACCTCCCTAGATGTGGACGGAAAAGAAAAATTGCCGAGAGATTTCAACGCAAGATTGTGCGGATGGTGGATAAAGAACCTCGACTAACATCCAAACAAGTTCAAGCTGCCCTGCAGTCCCAGGGTACAACAGTGTCAACCCGTACTATCCGTCAGCGTCTGAATGAAAAGGGACTGTATGGTAGGATACCCAGGAAGACCCCACTTCTTACCCAGAGACATAAAAAAGCCAGGCTGGAGTTTGCCGAAACTTACCTGAGAAAGCCAAAAACGTTTTGGAAGAATGTTCTCTGGTCAGATGAGACAAAAGTAGAGCTTTTTGGGAAAAGACATCAACATAGAGTTTACAGGAAAAAACAAAAAGAGGCCTTCAAAGAAAAAAACACGATCCCTACAGTCAAACATGGCGGAGGTTCCCTGATGTTTTGGGGTTGCTTTGCTGCCTCTGGCACTGGACTGCTTGACCGTGTGCATGGCATTATGAAGTCTGAAGACTACCAACAAATTTTGCAGCATAATGTAGGGCCCAGTGTGAGAAAGCTGGGTCTCCCTCAGAGGTCATGGGTCTTCCAGCAGGACAATGACCCAAAACACACTTCAAAAAGCACTAGAAAATAGTTTGAGAGAAAGCACTGGAGACTTCTAAAGTGGCCAGCAATGAGTCCAGACCTGAATCCCATAGAACACATGTGGAGAGTTCTCAAAATGGCACCCTTCAAATCTCAGGGACCTGGAGCAGTTTGCCAAAGAAGAATGGTCTAAAATTCCAGCAGAGCATTGTAAGAAACTCATTGATGGTTACAGGAAGCAGTTGTTCGCAGTTATTTTGTCTAAAGGTGGTGCTACTAAGTATTAGGCTGAGGGTGCCAATACTTTTGTCCGGCCCATTTTTAGAGTTTGTGTAAAATGATCAATGATTTGACTTTTTTTTTCATTCTCTTTTGTGTTTTTTCATTGCAAGCAAAATAAATGAAGCTATCAATACGAAAGAGTTTGTGCTTGCAATCATTTTCTGGAAGAAAACGAATATTATCTGACAGAATTGCAGGGGTGCCAATACTTTTAACCAACACTGTATACTATATGTACCGCAAACATTAACTAAAACAAGAGCTCGGACTCCCAAAAACACTAATACAGAAGACAAGCAAGATTTCCCTGTTATTCATTAATATGTTAAAAAGCTATACTGCACCTAGCAGACTGTGATACCAAAATCTAACTTTTTGAGATTGCACAGCATACCGTATATAAAAACAGAACTTAATATTTCACATACACAACCACCTTCATGCAACTTTGTAGCAAACAGAGATTACAAACAAAAATTGCACAAAAATTCAAATTTGCCAAAATTTTGCAAACAAAATGTACTGTCCAAAAAACTGCAATATGTGAGGCGTTCATACATTCCACACATGTATATATTTGCGGGTGTTAAAGAAACGCCAAAATCACAGAAATATGCCAACCTATTTTGTGCATGCAAATTAAATAGGACTTTACATAAAATATTATTTTCTATCCCCCTCAGGTATGGACAGGATTTTTTTTTTAGCCACTTTTGTGCTGAGTCTTCCTATCATTAATAACCAGTGTCCCGGCGTGAAATTTTCACAGAATATTCGTTTTCATGTATTAGATGAATTGGCAATAATTAGAGATGAGCGAACAGTGTTCTATCGAACTCATGTTCGATCGGATATTAGGCTGTTCGGCATGTTCGAATCGAATCGAACACCGCGTGGTAAAGTGCGCCATTACTCGATTCCCCTCCCACCTTCCCTGGCGCCTTTTTTGCTCCAATAACAGCGCAGGGTAGGTGGGACAGGAACTACGACACCGGTGACGTTGAAAAAAGTAGGAAAAACCGATTGGCTGCCGAAAACATGTGACCTCTAATTTAAAAGAACAGCGCCGCCCAGGTTCGCGTCATTCTGAGCTTGCAATTCACCGGGGACGGAGGTTTCCGTCCATTTAGCTAGGGCTTAGATTCTGGGTAGGCAGGGACAGGCTAGGATAGGAAGGAGAATACAACCAACAGCTCTTGTAAGAGCTAAATTCCAGGGAGAAGCTTGTCAGTGTAACGTGGCACTGACGGGCTCAATCGCCGCAACCCAGCTTTCCCAGGATCCTGAATGGAATACACTGACAGTGTATTCCCGTATACCCTATATATACACCCCAAATCCCCGTTCCAACGGTGTGCCCCCCCACCTTCACCCCAGAAATACCCTGCAAGTCCCCTAGCAATAGAATTGGGGCTATATACACCCACTATTTTTGCTACTGCCATATAGTGCCATTGTCTGACTGGGAATGCAAAGAATATATTGGGGTTACAAATACCTTCAAGTCCTGCCACTGCCATATAGTGCCAGTTTCTCACTGGGAATTCAAAGAATATATTGGGGTTATAAATACCTTCAAGTCCTGCCACTGCCATATAGTGCCATTGTCTGACTGGGAATTCAAAGAATATATTGGGGTTACAAATACCTTCAAGTCCTGCCACTGCCATATAGTGCCATTGTCTGACTGGGAATGCAAAGAATATATTGGGGTTACAAATACACTCAAGTCCTGCCACTGACATATAGTGCCAGTTTCTGACTGGGAATACCTGACCGACACCAGCTCTGCCCTCTCCGATCCCTCTGTGCTCTACAGCCTACACTTATTTTCTCATCTTTTTTTCTGCACTGCACATCTCTTGCCTACTTCCTTTAGGATGTGGGAAGTGGTGGTCTCAGTGCTGAGAAACACATCTGAGTCCCCCATGCAATATGCATTAAGAGAACCCTGGAGCCTACCATAGCATAAAGCCTGGCTAAATGCAGAGAAAGATTTTGGACCACTTCCAGAGATGGTAATTTCAGCGCTGCAGTTGGCAATGGATGGTGTAATGGGATTAGCTGAGGGATCGCTGTCTTGACCACTTTTTGGCACAAAATGAAAGTCCAATCCAGCCAAGTATGGTGCAAGGATATGATGCAAGGACACCTACATATCCGTCTGTGACACATTGGGGAGTTCACCCTCATCCGCCCTTTTGGCCTGCACCATAATGCGCCTCTTCCCAGCTAAGCTAAGCGCTGAATTTAGGGACCGCCTCATGTTTGGGGGAAAGTGCTGGTGTGGACGGCACAGTGAGGTGGCGCAGTAGACACTTTGCCCAAAAAGGGCAGAGTGTCCCCCAGCCGGGACTCCAACATCTCCTGGGCCAGATTTTAGGAGATGAGGCCGTTGAAGTCTTGGGCATATGGGTGGGTTGCGCTGTACTTTAGCATGAAATGAAAGGCCTGGGAGATGGGGAGTTGCTGGGAAGAGGCGCATGATGGCGCGGGCAAAAGGAGAAGTGGCAGGAAAAGGGGAGGATGAGGGAGAAGTCAACAAAGTGGCAGAGGCAGATGAAGTGATGTCCTGGCTCGTCCTCTGGAGTGCATCGCCAGCACTGTGAGCAGAGGCAGTGGCATGAATGGCGGGCGACGTTTGTCCTGCCGTTGCTGCCTGCCACTGATTCCAGTGCTTGGATTCCAAATGACGGTGCATTGAAGTGGTGGACAGGTTGCTCTTCTCAGGGCCCCTACTCGATTTCGAGAGGCAAATTGTGTAGACGACACTATATCTGTCCTCGGCGCATTCCTTGAAAAAACTCTACACCTTTGAGAAACGTGCCCTCGATGGGGGAGTTTTTCTGGGCTGGGTACAAAAGGGAACATATTCGGACATTCCGGGTCTGGCCTGGCTTCGGCAAAGCAGCTGACCTCTGCCTCTGGACATGTCTCTGCCTCTAGCTACCCTTTTTGGTGCTGCACCTGCCTCAACATCCACACTACTTTCCCAGCTTGACATCCGCCTTGTCCAGGTGGGGTCGGTGTCCTCGTCGTCCACCACCTCCTCTTCCAACTCCTGTCTCGCCTCCTCCTCCTGCACAATGCGCATGTCAACTGGCTGCCCTGACAGCAACTGCGTCTCATCGTCGTCAATGAGGGTGGATTGCTGGTCATCCGCCACCATATCGACCGGAGATGGAGGAGACTCTAGTGTTTGAGCATCTGGACACAGATACTCGTCTGTTAGGTCCGTGGAATCGCGAAATGGAGGGGCAGGTTGCGGTACAGTCAAAGGAAGGGAGAACAGCTCTGGGGAGCAGGGACAGTTGGGGTTATTGTTCTGGGAAGATTGGGAATTTGGGGTGGAAGGAGGACAAGACTGTTGGGTAAGAGGAGGTAGAGGCTGACTGGCTGGTGGACAATGTGCTTTAAGCGTTATCCGACAGCCATTGCAAGACCTGTTCCTGGTACTCGGGCCTACTAAGGTTTGTACCATTCAGCCTAGTTAATGTGGAACTTTTGTGCAAAGCGCAGAACTTAGGGCCTGCCTGATGTTAAGGGACACACGCTGGTACAAGGCTCAACTAAGTGCCAAAAACACTGCTGGTGCAAGGCTCTACTCATGCCAAGGGCCTCAATCTCTGCTGGTAGCTCAGCTTAAGGTCCTGTAACTTTGTTTGGAAGGGCTCATGTTAAGGGCTAGAAAAGTGAATTTTGGAAGGTCTTACCACATCACACACACACACACTCAAAATGACAGTTAAGGGTGAGGGCTTTTGGATTTTCCATTGTCTATTCCATCCGTGGTTGTCATGGGGAACGTGATTTAAAGGGGTGGTTGTTACTGTTTGTTGAGCTTAAATTGGGGTTTGTGTCCATCCATTTGGGGAGTAAAGAAGGTTTCCAGGTATTTTCCCACTTTGATAGAGGTTTTTTGGAATGTGGAAAGTGTGTAGTTGTTAGGCTGTGATAGTGGGGTAATAGAGGGTCTTTGGTGTGTTAGATGCCCCCAGACATGCTCCCCCTGCTGTCCCAGTGTCATTCCAGAGGTGTTGGCATCATTTCCTGGGGTGTCATAGTGGACTTGGTGACCCTCCAGACACGGATTTGGGTTTCCCCCTTAACGAGTATATGTTCCCCATAGACTCTAATGGGGTTCGAAACCTGTTCGAACACACGAACAGTGAGTGGCTGTTCGATTCGAATTTCGAACCTCGAACATTTTAGTGTTCGCTCATCTCTAGCAATAATCTTTTGTAACACACTTTTCTACACTATTAATTATATATGACCTTGAACTGAGACCACACTGAGTTACTTCATATAGATCATCCTTGAACTGTGGTGTGCTGACAATCTGGAGTTAATAACAGCTTGCTACTCAGATTTAGAAAATATCCCCTTGATGAGGAAGATATTGATAAAATAATTCACCTAGAGCACCTATATTAGTGTAGATATGTATTTTCTATCACTTTTGTGTGTATTTCTTTAGCATTTCCCGCGACTTCGTACACGGCGCCCCCTCCCCGCGACCCACCGGCGCGCTGTCACTTGTCAACAGCCCTGCTTTCCCCCCTCTTCCTCTTTCTCAGTACACTGTGTTCCAAATCATTATGCAAATAATATTTTATCATATTTTCAAAAATTACATATATGAATTGCAGTCATTGTAATTTTCCAGTCATCAACTATTAGGGCTAGTTCACACGTGAGTATAAGGGGAGGTTTTTGACAGCGGATTTCGCGTCCAAAACCTCCCCTTATAATGGTGGTCTATGGAGACCGCCGGGCTTCTGTTCTCCGCTAGCGGCGAGCTGCTGCTAGCGGAGAAAAGAAAGGACATGTCCTTTCTTCAGGCGGAAGCCGCGCAGGCTCAGCCGGGCGGCTTCCGCCCCCGGCAGCTCCCTCCTATGTCGGCTCATTCATTTGAGCCGACAGCAGAGGGTTAAGCCGCGACAGCGATGGTCGCGGCGGGCTGGTTTTGACAAGAGAGAGACGCGGCTCGCCGCATCTCTCTCTGTGTCAAAACCCGCGCGGGCAGTTCACGTGTGAACTAGCCCTTAGAGTACAATTGAAAGGTTTTTGAACAAACTGCCTATGATAACAGTATATTTTAATTAAAAAAACAGCACAAAATGCACTCAAAATGCATGTTCTAAATTATTATGCACAGCAGAGTTTTCAACCTTTTAATTTTTATAAAGAACAAAAAAATGGTCATTTGTGAAATTATAAGTATTAGCAGGTTATTACAAACTGAAATCAAACAGTTTTAAAGTCAAAACTTTATTCTAAGTGATGTTACATTTGCACATAGGACCCCTTGTTCGAAAGGAGCTTCTGAACTCTCTTGTCCACTGAATTTGTCAGGTTTTGGATGGTTTTTGCTTTAATTGTTTTGCATGAGGTCTGAATACCCTCACAGAGTTGTTGCTTAGATGTGAACTGCCTCCCGCCATCATAGACACTCCTTTTGATGATGCTCCAGAGGTTCTCAATGGGGGTTGAGGTCAGGGGAGCATGGGAGCTACACCATAAGTTTGTCCCCTTTTATGCCCATAGCAGCCAGAGATGCAGATGTGTTATTTGCAACATGAGACGGTGCATTATCATGCATGAAAATGATCTTGCTGTGGAATGCAAGGTTTCTCCTTCTTCAACCATGGCAGGAAGTGCTGTTTGAGAAACTCTACATACATTATGGAGTTCATATTTACTCCTTCAGGGATCCTAAAGGGGCCGACAATCTCCCCCTGACTCCAGCCCAAAACATTACTCCACCTCCTCCTTGTTGGTGCCGTAGCCGTATTTGCATGGGGTGTCCATTAACCAGCCATCCTCCACTCCATCCATCTGGACCATCGAGCGTTGCACGGCACTCATTGGTGAACAAAACAGTTTTGAAGTCAGTCTTCATGTATTGTTTGGCCCACTGGAACCATTTCTGCTTGTGTACAGTGGATAGAGGAGGTCGACAGGATGGCTTACGTACAGCTGCAAACCTCTGAAGGACTCTGCATCTTGTTGTTCAGGGGACATTGGAGGCACCAGCAGCTTCAAAAATGTGTCTGCTGCTATGACAAGGCATTTTTGCAGTTGCTCTTTTAACCTGTCTCTTTCCAACAGATAATTATGTCTGATGGAAAGAGTCCTCAATTTTCCCTTATCAGCACGCACGTGTGTACTGTGATTCAGCTACATACTTGATTGTGCGATGATCACGATGAAGTGTCTTGGCAATGTTGATTGTAGTCATTCCTTGACCTAAATACTTCACAATTTGTTGCTTCTCAGCAGCCGACACATCCTTTTTCTTTCCCATTTTGGCAGAAAATGTAGGCTGCTTAATAATGTGGGACAGCCTTCTTAAGTAGTCTTGCCTTTAATTGGACACACCTGCCAAACTAATATCACAGGCGTCTGCAATTGCACCCCACAACCACTCTCGCGTGTGCGCCCGCCGTCCTGGGGTCCCCCTACCGACCCAATGCCCCTTCCCGTGTGCCCCCCACTTACCCACCTCGACCCGTGACCCCCTACTCCCCTCCCAAACTCTCGTCCCTTGGGCCCCTCCTTATCCCGTGCCCCTGTTCCCCCCAACCCCCTCCACAAACTCCTGTCCCGCGGCATAGGTAGCAGAGCTGAAACAGCTGGCATTGTCACAAAATGTTTGGCACGCGAGATTGTGTGCGACTGTACACAGAGGCTGCATAGTCGCTGCATGCGGGACTGTCTGGCAGACTCCATAGGTTACATCTGCCAGCAGCCGCTGTGGCACAACAGGCTGACCCGTCATTGTGGCAGTGGCGCAGGTGACCCCTCCCCGGTAGAGGCGGAACTGTTCAGTCCCACAGCGTGCGCGCACAGCTGAGGGACTTCTCGCGCACTCACACTACGGCCGCTTGCTCCGGACGCTCTCATGTTCTCCAGAGTGTACAGCGTCCTCAGCACCGCCCTCACAATGCCGCGGTCCTATCGGGAAGCAGCTGAAGAACAGTGGATGACATAATCTCTGCTCCGTTACCCTAGCGGTATGGCAAATTTGGGGCTAGTGGTCAAGATGTGTGGCCATTTACCGGGATAATATGTAGTCTATGTTTCATTCCAGGTTCCAAGGTATGCATGTGCCAAATGTCAAACCCACAAACACACAAACTTTCACATTTATAATATTAGTAGGAAATATGTAGTCTATGTTATGTTTCATTCCAGGTTCCAAGGTATGCATGTGTCAAATGTCAGCCGAATCCCTGCTGCCATTTTTGCGTCATTGAGGAACAAACATACAAACCCACAATTTATAATATTAGTAGGATAGGATTAGTAGGATAGGATTTATAATATTAGTAGGATTAGTAGGATACCCTGGACTTTTATTTTAACGTACAGTGCCTACAAGTAGTATTCAACCCCCTGCAGATTTAGCAGGTTTACACATTCTGAATTAACTTGGCATTGTGACATTTGGACTGTAGATCAGCCTGGAAGTGTGAAATGCACTGCAGCAAAAAAGAATGTTATTTCTTTGTTTAATTTTTTTTTAAATTGTGAAAAGTTTATTCAGAGGGTCATTTATTATTCAACCCCTCAAACCACCAGAATTCTGTTTGGTTCTCCTAAAGTATTAAGAAGTAGTTCAGGCACAAAGAACAATGCGCTTCACATGTTTGGATTAATTATCTCTTTTTCCAGCCTTTTCTGACTATTTAAGACCCTCCCCAAACTTGTGAACAGCACTCATACATGGTCAACATGGGAAAGACAAAGGAGCATTCCAAGGCCATCAGAGACAAGATCGTGGAGGGTCACAAGGCTGGCAAGGGGTACAAATCCCTTTCCAAGGAGTTGGGCCTACCTGTTTCCACTGTTGGGAGAATCATCTGGAATTGGAAGCTTATGGAACTACTGTTAGCTTTCCACGGCCTGGACAGCCTTTGAAAGTTTCCTCCTGTGCCGAGGCCAGGCTTGTCCGAAGAGTCAAGGCTAACCCAAGGACAACAAGGAAGGAGCTCCGGTAAGATCTTATGGCAGTGGGGACATTGGTTTCAGTCAATACCATAAGTAACGTACTCCACCGCAATGGTCTCCGTTCCAGACGAGCCCGTAAGGTACCTTTACTTTCAAAGTGTCATCTCAAGGCTCGTCTACAGTTTGCTCATGATCACTTGGAGGACTCTGAGACAGACTGGTTCAAGGTTCTCTGGTCTGATGAGACCAAGATCGAGATCTTTGGTGCCAACCACACACGTGACGTTTGGAGACTGGATGGCACTGCATACGACCCCAAGAATACCATCCCTACAGTCAAGCATGGTGGTGGCAGCATCATGCTGTGGGGCTGCTTCTCAGCCAAGGGGCCTGGCCATCTGGTCCGCATCCATGGGAAGATGGATAGCACGGCCTACCTGGAAATTTTGGCCAAGAACCTCTGCTCCTCCATCAAGGATCTTAAGATGGGTCATCATTTCATCTTCCAACAAGACAACGACCCAAAGCACACAGCCAAGAAAACCAAGGCCTGGTTCAAGAGGGAAAAAATCAAGGTGTTGCAGTGGCCTAGTCAGTCTCCTGACCTTAACCCAATTGAAAACTTGTGGAAGGAGCTCAAGATTAAAGTCCACATGAGACACCCAAAGAACCTAGATAACTTGGAGAAGATCTGTATTGAGGAGTGGGCCAAGATAACTCCAGAGACCTGTGCCGGCCTGATCAGGTCTTATAAAAGACGATTATTAGCTGTAATTGCAAACAAGGGTTATTCCACAAAATATTAAACCTAGGGGTTGAATAATAATTGACCCACACTTTTATGTTTCAAATTTATTAAAATTTAACTGAGCAACATAACTTTTTGGTTTGTAAGATTTATGCATCTGTTAATAAATCCTGCTCTTGTTTGAAGTTTGAAGGCTCTAACTTATTTGCATCTTATCAAACCTGCTAAATCTGCAGGGAGTTGAATACTACTTGTAGGCACTGTATATCAATAAAATCTAGTTTTAATCACGCCATTTATTTGAGATTAACTAAATTTATCTTCATGTAGCCTTTAGAAAGGCTATTGTTGGCATACTTTTTGTTTCAAATATGTGGCCGGTATTTTCATGAAAAAGGTATGCTTACAATAGTCTTTCTAAAGGCTGCATGAAGATATGTTTAGCTAAAATTAAAAAATCCCAATGATAGACTCCCTTTAAGCTGGGCAAGATAGAGTGGGACTCAATTACACGTTTTCCATGGTGCCCCATGGCTACTTGTTATAATCCTGCACATGATCTGTAATCTCGCATGTGACAGTGACAAGAGGACATCCTCTACGTCTGGAGGAGAGAAGGTTTCACCAGAAACATAGAAGGGGATTCTTCACAGTAAGAACAACGAGGCTCTGGAACTCTCTGCCCCAGGAAGTGGTGATGGCGGATTCACTGAACAAGTTCAAAGTGGGCCTGGATGCCTTTCTTGAAGAGAAAAATATAACGGGTTATGGTCTCTAGATTTTAAGGACACGTTGATCCAAGGTTTTATACTGACTGCCAGATTGGAGTCGGGAAGGATTTTTTTCCCCTGAAATAGGGCAATTGGCACGAGCCTCATGGGGTTTTTTGCCTTACCCTGGATCAACACTGTAGGGGATTGTAGGGTTATAGGTTGGACTTGATGGACTCATGTCTTTATCCAACCTCATCTACTATGTAACTATGTACCTATGTATGTGCAAACAAGAAAATTCTCCCTGGTGTCAGCATTTGAAGGCTTGATTAGCATGCCACCTCTCATAGTGGCTCTTCATTTACCACTATGTTCATTTAATATGCTGAAATTAAAGTTGTAGCAAAAGTAGAGGTAATCAGTATACTGTATTCAGTCTATATGCGATTTCATATACCACGGAATCTAGTAAAAATTTGTATACATTAAATGTCTGCTCCCCCCCCACCCCAACCAATGGGACCCTATGGTTGATGGATTCCATTCCATTAGAGGCATTCATGGAACATATATGTATATTATTATAAAGCGTCGCTAAACCTTCAGACAGCTTCCGTTTTTTCTGGCAGTTTTTGTGTCAACTAATTTTGCAATATACTTTATTGCAAAATTTTAACTACTTTCTGTGAAATTCTGCACCTCTTTTTTTTCTTTCCCTTGCTTCTGTATTGATAGCTGTTCCCTGCTTTTCGCTGTGTACTGAAGAACGGGTAATCTGTAAAGTAATGAGAAATTTAGGGGAGGGAAGGATCTCTTCAAACTGTTATATCTCAGGCATTATAAAACATGATTTTGGTGTCTTATGATTCTCTTCTTTCATAAGACAGGAACTATGAAGTCCTATCTATTCTAATGTTATTCTAATACTATTTTAATGTTAATACTAATTTCTAGAGATGTCACTGGTTGAAAACACAGTCTGCATTAGGAAATTAATATGCAACTGAGTTCTGGAAGTAATGCAGCATTAGAGCGCCATATTTTTTATGGAGCTGAGCCTTAACTATATACTCAGCGTGACATAATAGTACGGCTCAGAATGGGAAAAGGTTAAACGGTCCCTCTTTGACATTCAATAGATGTAACATAGGACATAAGAGAATAAATTAAACTTCAAAGGGGTTTTCCAGGATAAATCCATATTTTAGTCACAAGACCCCCATGCCAACCTCCAACTTCTAAATTCCATATATTATCAATATCTGTTGATTTTTTTTGTAATATATATAGGCCATGTGACATGTTTGCATCTCCCACAACATCAGTGGAAAGTACCCAGCCCCTTTGTACTTACCTATTCTTCCTGGCAGCTCCGAACCCATGACGTGTACTTTAGTCATGGGAATATATCACAGTATAATATGCCACTATGGCGCAAATTATGCTGTGCAGAGGCCACTGTGAAACATTATATTATGCAGGACCTCTGTGGAGGATATTATACAGTACAGGGGCCACTGTGAAGCATTGTACAGTGTGTGGACACTGTGCAGCATATTATATTGTGTGGAGCCACTGTGGAACGTATTATACTTTGAGTGGGCCACTGTGGAGCATATTTTATTGTGCGGGGACCACTGTAGAGTGTTATATACTATGAGGAGCATTTTACTGTGGGGATATGGGCTCAAAAGTGTTTGCAAAATTACAGCTAAAGGAGAAGGTTATTGAGTAAGTGAGAACTAGGAGTCTAAAAATAGCTAGTGGGCAGGCTAGTTAGGGAAGCAGGGAGGGGGTCAGCTCTGAGTGCAGCCAAAAGAGTCAAGGGAGTTGTAGGAAAGGCATGGAACAGGAGGATGCCAGGAGCTTCCAGAGAACCCATAAATCACTCAAAACACTGTTAAAAGTATATGGGTGCACTTATTAATAGCATTAACAGACCTTTTTTGAAAATTATTTTTTTGCCCAGTAAACACCTTTAACACACAATCAAAATGCGGGCCAGTTTGAAGGAATCAGGATCACCTGTTTCTTTTCTTCCTGGATCTTCGCCAATGTCCTGTGATTGAGTGGAAGTGGAGTATAGTCGTAGAGGAGACCCAAGGCCAGAAATGGGTCAGGGAATCCACTACTCTTGAGTGGACAGAAAAAATAACTCTAGAAGCTAGCAGTTCGGTCTGGATGCAGCGGGCCACAAGAGACTGGAAGATGCAGGTGTTTACATTTAAAGTTGACAACAATTAGAAGATAGGTTAAAAAGGAAGAAGCAGTGGCAAAGAAAAATAATATTATTTATAAATAATACATGGCCTTTATTAGTTCATTACAATGCAAAAAAAGGTTGATCAATAAAAAAATGTATAATGTAACAACAAAAAGGAACAAATAGCCAGCAATAGATATTATTCCTGAGCACTGGTTGAATTGTGAGATACGAGCAAAGCTTTACACTTAACTCCTTTACCGAATTCTCACATCAAAGAGGGTTCCAGGGCCAAAAGTGCTTCTCAAACTGCTGACAGTTCCCGCAGGTTGGAAGAGGCGTCCCTCAGAGAGAGGTCCCACTTTGCACCTATGAGGCTGATGTGTGAGCCCCCTAACCCTGACAATGCTTATCTTTGGTAACAATTATGGGATTCTGGAGTCACTAAGGGACACCCTTTGGATATTTCTTCTCACCTGCCACCAGCAAAGGGAATGTTTGGTCTTCTAAGGAACTATAATACCCTTGTCCAGAGATGATGCTCGTCCCATATTGGGAACACTAAGGATTGCAGCATTCTTGTTTGGACTTGCGCCCATAAGATGGCAGGAATGGTGGCAGTTAATAAGATCAGAAGGTTCATCACCTCTCTAACAGAACCCGACTGAGCTAACATAATAAAAGCAAAGGCTGGAATGATGATGTAGCCATATGGTGCCAAAAAAACGCACCACTGCAGATCGTTTTCCGGAGTGGCGCTAGTAAAACCAAGAGGAGCTTCCGGCACATCACACGCATGGCCAATTGATCTTTCGCTAGGGTAAAAGAAGCAAAGAAAAAGGGGTTTCCTAACCCCAGGCGAGCCCCTAAAGGGAACATCCAACCGAGCCCCAAAGTCCCCACAAGAGGCCGGGACAGTTGCACAACGTAGGCTTACGCCAAGACAAAATTTGTAAAGTATATAAAAAAATTTATTAATGACACAATTACTGCCAGAATATTTGTCCGAAAGTTTAGTTATGCTTTAAGGGAGACAATAAACATTCTGTGAACAGAGGCTTAGATCTAACTGTATGTTCATATTTTCCTCTAAATATTTTTTTCTTTCTGATGTTTCTAGTCTGTTCCTTCAAGTCCATCAAACAGCAGCTCGAGTTCAGACTCCAGCTCAGAGTCAGACTTCGAACCCTCACAAAACCACAGCCAAGGTATGCATGCACTGTACAAAGAAATCGTTCACCTACTGACTTTCTTTTAAATTCCAGGAAAGTTGAACTTTTTTTTTTTTACTTTTACTTTTTTTTTTTTACAATCCTTACAGTGGCCTACTGAAATGGTGGAATAGAGGGCCATGCGCGCAAGGGTTTACAATTTACGAGTTGATAAAGCTTGCACTATTTGTGCCATTTCCTGTTGCTGATGGCTTCAATTTTGCCTGTATAGAGCCAGTCCAGTGATTGCTTACACATGTAATAATCTACATAGCTATTGTATTCTATATATTTTTTGTACAGTGTAGATTGAGTGTTAGTCATTCAGGCTCTATTTTTATGGAACTGATGATGTGTGCTTGTCATGTAACTTTATTTTACACCGTTAGGTCAGGCCATAAATATGTGATCACAAATTTATGGGACTCACAAATGGGAGTCCAACAATATGCCCGGCATGGATAAGCTGTACAGGGCCACTTACAACGCCTAAACCAATAAAGTGCACGGAGCCAGAAGTAGATGGCTCTATGCCCTGTGTAGTGGCCACTTATCACTTATGTATCACTTGCATTTTGCTTACTTCTGCTCAACTCCATTTGAAGTCAGGAGTAGCTGAGCTGCGTACATGGCCACTTTGCAGTGACCCAAATCAATTGCTCCATGCGTTCAGTATGGGTGTTGAAAACACCAGATACATTTATTTAACTTTTCCAATTCTAGACTGGGCTGTCATACTGTGGACAAGATGCATCCAAAATCTTGACTTACAGATTTACTTCATATTGCTACATATTTCAGATTGATTGCTAGTGACCATGAACTTTTGTGGGTAAAACTGCTGTTTATTGAAATGCCAGTTACTATTGAGTTTAACCCTTTCCTGATTCAGCTGTCTTTTGTTTCACCACTAACCAAAAGCCAGAACTTTTCCATTCACAGAGCTATATAAAGACTTATTTTTTGCGGGACAAACTGTACTTCATGGCATTACAACAAAAAAAAATTCAGAAACTGCATTTGCACCATTTTCTTATAGGTTTTATTTTTTACAATTCTAACCTTAAAATGAGATGTTACCAGTAATTCTGATAGTCGTTAAAATTATTTTACTGCCGTATATATATATCATTATATTTTAGATTTTTTATATTTGTTATATTATATTTCTTTATATTTTCTTGTATTCCTTTTTTAGATTTCTGCATAAGACATCTTTTTCTTTTTTAGTCCAGATGTATTTTTTTTATTCATACCATCTTGGGGAATATCTGATATTTTCATTGTTTTCTATTAAATTTTTTGGAGGAGACTCAATGGCAATTTGGCCTTTTTTTTTTTTTTTTTTTTAGTTTTTTTAAAAATTTTATTCCAGCTATGGCATTCACCAAAAGTAATGAGTTTTTTTATTTGATCATTTTCAAACACTGATGTGATGCATAATATGTTTGTTTATATATGGGATGTAGGGAGAGGGTGTCTATTTTAACTTTTAGATTTTCTAAAAACTCTGGCCCTCTGTAGGGACAGTAACTGAGAGACTTGTTAAATACACCACTCCCACCACCATACACCAGTGTTTCCTGTCCCTACACAGAGTTGGAATGAGAGGCTCTTCTCCGTCAGGGGGAGAAAGGAAAAATGTTACCACTGTCTAGTCCTCTGTCGTAGTCAACGATGGCTGCCTCCCTGGGCCATTAAGGACACGGGGGTCTCGCTGAGGCCTGCCCTCAGGTGGAAAAACTCCCCCCTTCCAGCGGTCCGTTAGGGCTAATGCAGGGGGTAGAGAGGGTGCCAGCTCCGGCTATCACACTGGGGAGGAACGGCCAAACCCATGTGTACTGGCGATCCAGGATGTGGTGCACATGAGGCAGCCGGGCGCGGTGGCGTGCATCAGTATTCCCAGCTACCTGGGAGGCTGAAGCTGCAGGATCACTTGATTCCAGGAGTTCTGGTCTTCATAAGGTGATGTCAGTGTAAGAATGCTGGGCGGTGAGTGAACTAGGTGGCATTCCTGCAAGGTATGTGGTGTACCACTGTATACTCCAACATGTCGCTCCCTGAGGCACAGCTGTCGATCACAGATCCCCTGGCTGCTTCTGGCTCCTCTGGTGTGAGTACTTGGGGCAGTTGCTCTCTACCTGAGTTATCTTTCTAATGGGGAAGAATGTAATTTGGGCTTCCTTTTTCTCAAATTTTTAGTAGAGACAGAAGGTTCCCATAGGAGCAAGGGTGTATCAAAAAGTCCAGGAAATGTCCACTTTGTAGAAAACAGTTGGCTGATATCTATTCTAAAGCCCTATGCTCAGGAAGTACGGAGAAGGCCCTTAAAGGGATTCTATCACTAAACCAACATTTTTTCTAATTACCACGTCAGAATAGCCTTATAAAAGGCTATTCGTCTCTTACCTTTAGAAGTGGTCTCCGCCGCGGCGTTCCTTAGAAATACAGGTTTTTTTACCGGTATGCTAATGAGCTCTCTGCAGCAATGAGGGCGGGCCCGAGCGCTGAAACAGCGATGGGGATGTCCCCACTGCTGCCCGAGAGCCCTGTTCCAGTGGAGGAGGGCGCTGTACGCTCCTGTATTGAACTGCGCAGGCGTCGGAAGTTAAATCGTGTCGGAAGACAGAAGAGGCGGGGTTGCTGCTGAAGATGGAGGCGTCACTGGAACAGAGCTCTCGGGCAGCAGTGGGGACGTCCCCATCGCCGTTTCAGCGCTGGGGCCCGCCCTCATTGCGGCAGAGAGCTCATTAGCATACCGGTAAAAAAAACGGTATGTCTAAGGAACGCCGCGGCGGAAACCACGTCTAAAGGTAAGAGACGAATAGCCTTTCTTAAGGCTATTCCGACGTGGTAATTAGAAAAAATGTGGGTTTAGTGGTAGAATCCCTTTAAGGAGGGAAAGCCGACATTTGGAGGACACATGCTCTTTAATTATAGAATAAGTCCATTCCTCCAGTTCTAGCCTTATGCCCTGTGTAGATGACAGGAGGAAAGTATTTCTTTTTAAAGACAAAGGGAAAGCATACATGGTAAAGTTCTATTGAGAGCTGGCTGGTAGATTCCCAGGAAGCCTATGTATAACAGTTGCTACTAGATAGCAGTTCAGTTTTGCTGATTATTCCGCAGATTCTGCTGGGGAAAACGCCCAAGGTGAAATTCTTACCTCAGGTGAAGTCATGCAATCTTGGATTCTGACAAACGGTTTGCACATGTGCCTGTGCAACGTTGTCTGGTGGGGCTGAAGTGAAGTTTGGCTTGGTCTGATCACCAACTGCCACATCCTAAAGTGGCACGGTGAGAAAGGTCAGGGCTGACGCCTGATCAAAACTGACTGATCTGCTATGTTAAAGGCAGAGAGATGCTTGTTGTGTTTTTTATATGCTTTTTTTCCTATATGGATATAGACAAAGGCAGATAATTAATTGGATGAATATAAGCTCCATTTCTGCCTGTATAGCTTCATGGCTGAAAGGCATTTACTGACAGGTATAAACCCTTTGCTGAATGGTTTTTACTGATAGAGTACTGATAACCATGATTGAGATAGGTATAGCATGTCTATCACCATTAATGAACTGTATATACGGATAAACTCATGAGGAATACATAACCCCAATGGATATGTGTATGATGTGTATGTGTGTGTGTGTGTGTGTATATATATATATATATATATATATATATATATATATATATATATATATACACACACACAGTGTTGGTCAAAAATATTGGCACCCCTGCAATTCTGTCAGATAATACCCATTTTCTTCCTGAAAATGATTGCAAGCACAAATTCTTAGGTATTATCTTCATTTAATTTGTCTTCAATGGAAAACCACAAAAAGAATTGTCAAAAAGCCAAATTGGATATAATTCCACACCAAACATAAAAAAGGGGTGGATAAAAGTATTGGCACTGTTTGAAAAATAATGTGATGCTTCTCTAATTTATGTAATTAACAGCACCTGTTACTTACCTGAGGCACCTAACAGGTGGTGGCAATAACTAAATCACACTTGCATCCAGTTGAAATGGATTAAAGTTGATTCAACCTCTGTCCTGTGTCCTTGTGTGTACCACATTGAGCATGGAGAAAAGAAAGAAGACCAAAGAACTGTCTGAGGACTTGAGAAGCAAAATTGTGAGGAAGCATGAGCAATCTCAAGGTTACAAGTCCATCTCCAAAGATCTGAATGCTCCTGTGTCTACCGTGCGCGGTGTCATGAAGAAGTTTAAAGCCCATGGCACTGTGGCTAACCTCCCTAGATGTGGACGGAAAAGAAAAATTGACGAGAGATTTCAACGCAAGATTGTGCGGATGGTGGATAAAGAACCTCGACTAACATCCATACAAGTTCAAGCTGCCCTGCAGTCCAGGGTACAACAGTGTCAACCCGTTCTATCCGTCGGCATCTGAATGAAAAGGGACTGTATGGTAGGATACCCAGAAAGACCCACTTCTTACCCAGAGACATTAAAAAAGCCAGGCTGGAGTTTGCCAAAACTTACCTGAGAAAGCCAAAAACGTTTTGGAAGAATGTTCTCTAGTCAGATGAGACAAAAGTAGAGCTTTTTGGGAAAAGGCATTAACATAGAGTTTACAGGGGAAAAAAAAGAGGCCTTCAAAGAAAAAAACACGGTCCCTACAGTCAAACATGGCGGAGGTTCCCTGATGTTTTGGGGTTGCTTTGCTGCCTCTGACACTGGACTGCTTGACCGTGTGCATGGCATTATGAAGTCTGAAGACTACCAACAAATTTTGCAGCATAATGTAGGGCCCAGTGTGAGAAAGCTGGGTCTCCCTCAGAGGTCATGGGTCTTCCAGCAGGACAATGACCCAAATCACACTTCAAAAAGCACTAGAAACTAGTTTGTGAGAAAGCACTGGAGACTTTTAAAGTGGCCAGCAATGAGTCCAGACCTGAATCCCATAGAACACCTGTGGAGAGATCTCAAAATTGCAGTTTGGAGAAGGTAGCCTTCAAATCTCAGGGACCTGGAGCAGTTTGCCAAAGAGTAATGGTCTAAAATTCCAGCAGAGCATTGTAAGAAACTCATTGATGGTTACTGGAAGCGGTTGTTCGCAGTTATTTTGTCTAAAGGTTGTGCTATCAAGTATTAGGCTGGGGGAGCCAATACTTTTGTCCGGCCCATTTTTGAAGTTTTGTGTAAAATGACCAATGATTTGACTTTTTTTTTTCATTCTCTTTTGTGTTTTTTCATTGCAAGCAAAATAAATGAAGATATTAATACCAAAGAGTTTGTGCTTGCAATCATTTTCTGGAAGAAAAAGAGTATTATCTGACAGAATTGCAGAGATGCCAATACTTTTTGCCAAATCTGTGTGCTGCCAGAGAAGTGTCTCCAAGCGCCGCCTCCTTCGTCCGCCGCGTCATTTTCAATGTCTTCTTCCAGCGCAGGCTCGTAACTTCTAGCAGAGCAGACTGCGCAGGCGCACAGGCCACGGGAAAATGGACCTGTGTGCCTGCGCAGTCTGCTCTGCCCCAGGCCTAGAAGTTACGAGCCTGTGCCGGAAGAAGACATTGAAGATGACACTGCGGACGAAGAAGGAGGCGGAGTTTGGAGACACTTCACTGACAGTGGTGGGGATGCCCCCATCGCTGTTTGAGTGCTGGGGTCCGCCCCCATCGCTGCGAGAGAACTCGTTTGCATACCGGTAAAAACCGGTATTTCTAAGGAGCAGCGCAGCGGAGACCACGTCTAAAGGTAAGAGACAAATAGCCTTTCTAAAGGCTATTCCGATGTCTTATCCAAAAAAAAAAAAAAAGGTTTTAATAGTAAAATCCCTTTAAATACATATATATAGATACCTTTAGTACCAGAGGTTGTGGTGTGAATTGAGGTTGTCGCATACTAAATAATTAGGTATCCAAGGAGTTAAAGGAGCTCTATCATTGGGAAAAGTCATTTTTAACTAATCACATCCTTGCATAGCCTTTAGAAAGTCTATTCCACACCTACATTTAGTATGTAAATTGCCTCAGTGGTTTTTGAATAAGTCCGTTTTTATTGATATGCTAATTAGACGGGGTTCACGATGCATCGTGCACTCATCTCTGCTATTGTTTCCTATGGGTGTATACAGCGCAGCCTTGTGCTGATGATGATGATGATGATGACTCAGCTTCCTGTTTGCATACACACAAAGGAGATAATAGCAGAGATGAGTGCTGCTGGGAACTTCCTGTGCTGGCTGGAAGCTCATTGGCATATGAATAAAAACTTATTCAAAAAAAGGTAAGTGTGATATAGCCTTTCTAAAGGCTATGCAAGGATGTGATTAGTTAAAAATGACTTTTCCCAATGATGGTTGGAGTGTATTTCAAATACTCAGAATATAGTCCTTAATAAGGTAATATAATATCCATCCAAAGTAGCTGAAACCCTCAGACATACTCCTTAATAGGAAGGTATAATATAAATATAGGGTCCCCTAAACCACCAAAATTTCATTATTAGTAAATGGATGTAGTTGGACTATAAGAGATGGATATATTGCATCAAGTTATCACCTATAAACACCTCAAAATGGACTCATTTCTGTGTGAGATAAAGTACCTATAAAAGTGACACCACATACAATAATAGTGCAATAAACAATTGTATATCCATGTGCTTACCACTGCGACCTCCACGCAGAGCCCCGATGCGCGTTTCGCACCCTGCTTTATCAGGGAACATCAAAGCTGGGGAACATCAACTAGGGAAACTTCCTCCTCTTGGGCTGAGAGACTGGGAGCTTCCCTAGAGCAGATATGCAAGGCTGCCAATTGGGCTAGTTCGCTGACCTTTGCTAAACACTACAGGTTAGATTTAGGTTCTGTAAGTGATTTAGCCTTTGGACGTAAGGTCCTTTCGGCGGTAATCCCGCCCTAGCAACTGTAATCTGGTATATCTCCTTGTGTAGCCGTCATGGTGGACGTCATAGAAACTGGAGTTAGACTTACCGGTAACTTTGTTTCCATGAATTCACCATGACGGCCTCTAATTACCCTCCCTAGTTAAATAGTTATATGTAAGACAGCATTCTGTAGTTTATATTTTTAATCACCTTTCCTGTGTAATTTGGTAAACACTGGTGTATGGTGGAGGGAGTGGTGTATTTAACGAGTCTCTCAGTTCCTGTCCCTACAGAGGGTCAGTGGTCAACCTCCTTGTAACAGTCATGATGAACTCATGCAAACAAAATTACCGGTAAGTCTAACTCCGGTTTTTGTTAACTTTAAGCTTTATGAAACAGCAGAGACCCTGCAGTTTTCATGCCTTCGGGTCATTCCGTGTCAAGTGAACCAATGATTTTTACATCTATATTTTTAACTCTTTTGAGATTTTGTTATTTGGTAATAGTGTGTCAGAGAATGTGAAGGAAAATGTGAAGGAAAAATAATTCTAGAATTATTTTTTTTTTATAATTGATTTTCAAAGTTTGGAAAGTGCGAATTTCGGTGTTACCTGCCTTTACATTTCTCCTCATAACTCAGGTTAGAAAAAAGATAGAGAAACCAAATAAACACCATTCTACTCAGAACTGTACAGGCTTTCACCAGATATGTCACAAGAGTATCTCTGTTAATATTTTACCCATGCGAACGCAAATGCAAAATTTTAAAACGCATTTCCAATTATATATTTCCAAGTATAATTTGAAAATTTCAAAAAATGCACGTGCCTGCTATGCTGATGCTATGTCCATCAAAGGGACTTAGCAATACCACACTTTCATTCCATATAGTGAAACAGTAATAAAAACAAGGATTTTTTCATTCAGCAATGTCAGTGAAGTCCATGAAGTGGTAGAAGGTGGCACAAGATTGGCAATGGATGACATAACTGGTTTTGTCACCTGTGAATATGATCGGCGCTGGTGGCTGGCTGCTGTAATCTCCAAAGATTGTGAAAATGAAGACATATAATTGAATGTTTTGCATCCTTCTGGTCCAGCGCCATCCTTTGTGTATCCAAGTAAACCAGACGTTTTAAAAGTTAACAAAATTCAGATATTAACTCAGGTGGAGCCGAACACCATGACAGGCACATCAAAATTTTGAATTTCATTTCTCCAAAACAACATATAAAGAAATATAGTCTTGTGACATATCAAATGAAAGCTGGTACCGTTCTGAGAAAAATGATGACTCTCCCACCTTTTTATCTTAATTCTAGCCTGAGATATGATAACAAATGTAAAGCCATACCAGGCCAAAATTCTCGCTTTTTCAAAATTTTAGAATAACTGATGAAGAAAAAAAAATTCAAAACTTTTAATTTGTAATTAACGGAAGTTGTACTTTATAAAAATTAAAAAAAAAAATCTAAAGACGTCAGGTAAAAATAAATATTAATTTTTGGTTCACTTGATATGGAATGACCCCATCTCTGCTTTTGAGCAGGTACCATATGCACCCCTTAATTCAAAATTACGTACTGGTACATCATGGGAAGGTGTTGATACATCATTTTAATGTGATTGTGAGAGCAAGTGTCAACTGTAAGCAACAGCTGTCACCTGTAACACCCGTGTCTGGAGCCGAGCTCCAATTACAGTTGTTAAACCTTTGCGAACTCCCCCCCCCCCCCCCGCGCTCTGTCTCTGTATGGGCCATGGTGGAAGTAAGAAAGACCGCAAAGATCTGAGTCCACAGCAGGATCAATAGCAGGTATATGACCACCAGAATGCTACAACAGGAGCGGGTTAGATGAAAAGTCTCTGCATCGGACCATGGCTTTAGTGGGAAAATAAGCAATTCTGACCTAGATGTAAGAGAGAGAGCGCTAAAGGACCGGGTGCTACTGAAAGGTACATCTTCATGCCGACATATTCAGGCCACGCCCCTAGTATTGCAATTTTTACTTTTCATCATCAGCTTTGCAATCATTTATGGAAATTGAAAATGAATGCAACACTCATAGGTTAAAAATGCTTTCTTGCAAGAGTGTTGTTTCCAAAATGGAGTCACATGTCTGCAGATTCTGCTTTTCCAGAAATTCAGGGGAAATTCTGCAAATGTGGAATGAAGTCCAAAAACCAAACTGTGCTCCAAAAACCAAAATAGTGCTCTTTTCCTTATATGCCTAGCTTGGTATCAACTGCTTTTTGGGCACAGATATGACATTAAGTATGTTATCCGAGGTACAACAGTGTCATATGTGTGGGCATAAACTGCTGTTTGGGAACACAAGACACACATGTGAATGAGCCCTATATGTGCTAAAATTGCACTACAAAATGGCGTCACTACTTGGGTAATTCCAATTTACTGACACCTCCAGGACTTTGCAAAAACATCTTGGTGTCCAGAAAGTCCCTCTAAATCTATACCCCAAAATCTAAAAAGTGCAGTGCTCCTTCCATTCTGAACCCTCCTGTGTGCCCAAGCAGCCTTTTATATCCACATATACAAACTCTTTGTAACCAGGATAATCCACTTAATAGTTTTAGGAGTGCTAAGTGCTAGTCTTTAATCACACAAAGTAGGCACAACATGCTGGGCATTGAAATGGCATATTTCTTTTATCTATTTTCACTTTGTACATTCATTTTTTGGCAGCACTTTTGAGCTCAAAATGCTAATACACCTTGAGAAATTCCTTGAGAGGGTGTAGTTTCTACAATGGGGTTACTTTAAAGGCATTTCTATTGTACGGGTACTTTGGGGCCCTTAAAATGGGACATGGCACCTGAAAAACTATTCCAGCAAATTCTGCCTTCCAAAAGCCAAACAGAGTCCTTCATAAAGCAGATTACATCCATATATGGGGTATTCCCATTTTCAAGAGAAATTGTGTGAAACTGTGGTGGTGTGGTGGTTTTTTTTTTTTTTTTCCTTTAACCCCTTGGGAAAATTAAAATTTTAGGGATAAAGTGATGTTTTAGTAATTTTTAGTAATTTTTTATTTACACTTCCCAATGTTAATAAAATCTGTGAAACAGCTGTGGTGACAAAGTACTCACTCTATTCCTTGATAAGTTCAGTCAGGGGTGAGGTTTCCAAAATGGTGTTAGTTTTGGAGGGTTTGCATTGTATTGGTACTCTAGGAGCTCTGCAAATGCGACATGGTACCTGAAAACTATTCCAGTAAAATCTGCTTTTCAAGCACCCAGTTTCACTCCTTCACTTCCATGTGCTGCCATGTGCCCAAACATCAGTTTACACCCACGTGTGGGCACTTCTGTGCTCGGGAAAAATTGCATAACTGTGAAATGCATTTTCTCCTTTAACCTCTTGGCAAAGTGTTAATGTTTAGAACTAAATGAATGCATTACTGAAAAAAAAATAAATGTCTAAATTTCACTTCCATATTGTTTTAATTCCCATGAAATGCTTAAAGGGTTGCCAAACTTCACAAATACTGTTTTGAATTATTTGAGTTTTCAAAATGGGTTAATTTATGGGGGTTTCTAATATGTAGGCCTTTAAAATCCCCTACAGAACTGAAGTGGTCTATAACAGATGGGACTGGGAATGGGAATTTTCTTGTAAATCAGGAAAAATCTCTGCAACATTTGTGTGCCGTATAATGTCCAAAATAAATTATGTAAAGCAAAGATATGAAAGGTATAAAAATTTGTCTAAAACGCAGAGAATTTCACATTTTGAAAACTGCAAATTTTTCCAAATTTCCTAATTTTTTATATTTAAATAAATATTTAAATAAATATAATATTTTAAATAAATAAACATATAAAATATTGAGCAATGTTTACCATTAACAAGAAGAACAATGTGTCACGAAAAAAACTTTCTCAAAATCACATGGGTAAGTTAACCCTTTTACTCCCTAGGGTCTCTGGAAATTTTGCACCTCCAATGGCCAGAGCAATTTTCACAGTTTTGAGATGCTCAAATCAAACCAAAATTGCAACGTTAAAAAAAGCAGCCCCCCCCCCATGCCTATATATTTTCTTAAAGTAGACACTGTACTGTATACGAACAGGCACCTTCATGCAATTTTGATTCAAGGTGAATGTTTTACGAAAAAATGCAAATAAATTTATATTAGTTGCTAAAAGCGGAAACCAAACAAAAAATTATATGCACCAAACCTCCTAAAAATAAGAGTTCAACATGTGCAGAGTTCATTCATATCACTATGGCCTACACCTGCATGCATGTGTCTTCAGTAAATCACCAGTACTGGAAGGAACAAATATCTGCTTTGAAGGTATCATCCTATAAAAGTATCATCCTATAAAATGTAGGGATTACACATCATGAAAAGTAAGTGAACCCCTAAACCCTATATATTTTTTGAACGTAGACAACCTGAAGATTACAAATGTCTTAATGGGTCATCGATAGCCACATCCACCTTCATGCAACTTTGTGACAAAAACAAATAATTTTTTGAAAAAATGCACTAAAACACATATTTGCACCTACAACTCATGTTCAATCTCAGATTCATATGCAAAATACATTTAAAATAATAGCTTAAGGTGTAGACAATGTGTGTGTGTATATATATATATATATATATATATATATATATATATATATATATATATACATACACACACACACACTCACCGGCCACTTTAGTAGGTACACCTGTCCAACTGCTCGTTAACACTTAATTTCTAATCAGCCAATCACATGGCGGCAACTCAGTGCATTTAGGCATGTAGACATGGTCAAGACAATCTCCTGCAGTTCAAACCGAGCATCAGTATGGGGAAGAAAGGTGATTTGAGTGCCTTTGAACGTGGCATGGTTGTTGGTGCCAGAAGGGCTGGTCTGAGTATTTCAGAAACTGCTGATCTACTGGGATTTTCACGCACAACCATCTCTAGGGTTTACAGAGAATGGTCCGAAAAAGAAAAAACATCCAGTGAGCGGCAGTTCTGTGGGCGGAATAGCGTTGTTGATGCCAGAGGTCAGAGGAGAATGGCCAGACTGGTTCGAGCTGATAGAAAGGCAACAGTGACTCAAATAGCCACCCGTTACAACCAAGGTAGCCAGAAGAGCATCTCTGAACGCACAGTACGTCGAACTTTGAGGCAGATGGGCTACAGCAGCAGAAGACCACACCGGGTGCCACTCCTTTCAGCTAAGAACAGGAAACTGAGGCTACAATTTGCACAAGCTCATCGAAATTGGACAATTGAAGATTGGAAAAACGTTGCCTGGTCTGATGAGTCTCGATTTCTGCTTCGACATTCGGATGGTAGGGTCAGAATTTGGCGTCAACAACATGAAAGCATGGATCCATCCTGCCTTGTATCAACGGTTCAGGCTGGTGGTGGTGGTGTCATGGTGTGGGGAATATTTTCTTGGCACTCTTTGGGCCCCTTGGTACCAATTGAGCATCATTGCAACGCCAAAGCCTACCTGAGTATTGTTGCTGACCATGTCCATCCCTTTATGACCACAATGTACCCAACATCTGATGGCTACTTTCAGCAGGATAATGCGCCATGTCATAAAGCTGGAATCATCTCAGACTGGTTTCTTGAACATGACAATGAGTTCACTGTACTCCAATGGCCTCCACAGTCACCAGATCTCAATCCAATAGAGCATCTTTGGGATGTGGTGGAACGGGAGATTCGCATCATGGATGTGCAGCCGACAAATCTGCGGCAACTGTGTGATGCCATCATGTCAATATGGACCAAAATCTCTGAGGAATGCTTCCAGCACCTTGTTGAATCTATGCCACGAAGAATTGAAGCAGTTCTGAAGGCAAAAGGGGGTCCAACCCGTTACTAGCATGGTGCACCTAATAAAGTGGCCGGTGAGTGTATACTATATGTACCGCAAACATCAACTACAACAAGAGCTCGCACACCCAAAAACACTCATACAGAAGACAGGCAGGGTTTTGCAGTTATTCACTAATGAATCTATGACCAGCTGCAATAGTAATGTATAGAATCTCCCATAAAATCGTGAGAAAAAAAGGTTTAAAAAAATATAATAAAAAAATAAATGTTCCAAATCACTCCTTTCCCTAGAGTACATATAAAAGTAGAAAATGACTGTGAAACACATGCACATTAGGTATCCCTGTGTCTGAAAGTGCCTGATCTACTGAATATAGGGTATCTGCAATGCTCCTGTTCCGTCGGGAAGAGGTTAATAGGAGCACTGCAGATACTGTATATTCGGGGGGGGGGGGAACAGTCCTCAAGCTCAGGGAAGGGGCAGACAGGCAACAAAAACACCCCCTCCCCTTTCCCAGCACCTACTGCACCCAAAAACTCCGACCATTTTAATTTTTGAAATTTTCCAGTAGCTGCTGCATTTCCCCCCTAGGCTTATACACAAGTCAATCTGTTTTTCCAATTTTTTGTGATAAATTAAAGGGCCTCGGCTTATATTCGGGTCGGCTTATACTCGAGTATATACGGTATGTTAAAAATCTATACTGCACCTACCAAACTGTGACTGTGATACCAAAATCGAACTTTTTTCAGATTACACAGCATACGGTATATAAAAACACAATTTCATTATCATATATACAACCACCTTCATGTAATTTTGCAGCAAACAGAGATTACAAGCAAAAATTGCACAAAAATTCAAGCAATCCCTTTCTGCAAAAAATTGTACTTTCCAAAAAAAAACTGCAATATGTGAGGAGTGTTCATATATACCACACATGTATATATTTACAGGGGCGGGTGTTAAAGAAATGCCAAAATCTCTGAAATGCACTATCCCATTTTGTGCAAATTAAATAGGACTTTACATAAAAATGTTATTTTCCATCCCTCTATAAAAATTTTAGCAACCTACTCATTCATCTCTAGTGATAATCGTTATTACTATTATTTTGGCGCATAACTGCTATCACTAGAGACGTAATATGCTCTAGAAAGCTCAGGTATGGACAGGACAGGGATTGGGTGAAATGTTATTCACGACTTTGTGTATGTGTTGTGTAAGTGTTTGGTGCGACTTTTTTTTTGGCGCTGCGACCAGGACAATGGTAAATGCCTGGGTCACAGCCCCAATAATTACATTACATTATACCTGTATTAAATTACATTATAAATCACATTAATAAATGTAAATATAATAAATAATTGTAAATATTAATTTATTAAATTACATTAAATTACATTATTAGTATGTGACAATCAGAACGCAAAAGTACAGTATGCTCTCTGGCATGAGATGGGTTAAGAAGGATGAAAGTCCCTGATAACCCCCCTCTTGGGGTCACATACAGGTTATGCAAATTGATGAGAAAGCTTTCTCAGTTCACTGATGCTTCCCGAGACAGGAGGAGGGGGGATACTTTAGAGCCCTATATCTCTGGACTCCATGAAGATATCTTGATGGTTTAAAATTGATTTTAAAGAAGAGAACCTCATCTTTAAAATGATACCAAGATCTTCATGATAGAACTTGAGTTATAGTTGAGAAAATAGTTTTGGACCGATTCACTATTGAAACACTGTTGGGAATTGAGATCTGCAATGCCAAATAGTGTTTTCAACAGTGAATCGCTCCAAAACTATACGTTCTACCATAAAAAGCTTGGTGTCATTTTAAATATGAGATTTTCATCTTTAAAATGAATCTTAAACCATCCAGATATCTGCATGTAGTCATGAGATATCGGCATTAGTAGCGAGGACGTATTAGCTACATCCTCCGCTACAAAAGTGCCACCCTGGGAGGACATAGAGCTGACATCCTCGGCAAGAAAAGGGTTAAAGCGTCTCAAAGTTATTGCCATATAAACTGACACATCAATTTGTACAAATGAAGCCTGGTCATTAAGGGGTTCCTTTTAGGCTTGGTTCTTAAGGTGTTAAAGACCAACATCTGCCGTAATAGTATAGTGGATGTTGGGAAGTGATTAAAAACTTCACTTTGACACTGTTTTTGGTGGCATTGTGACATCTCACAAGATCCAAGCCATATGTCCATCAACTTCACCTTAGTTGTCCTGGAACCATCTAAAAAAAAACCCGTAATAGGGGACCTTTCCATCATTCCTCAAAAAAAAAAAAAAAAAAAAATCAATAGAGAGATCCCACCAAAAAAATCGGTGAATGAACTGCAATAAGCAAATTCAACCCTTCCAGGATTTTTTAGCTTAAAAAAATCATAACTAGTTAGGTAGAATTCAATAAGTAAAAAACAGACCACTAATCCACTTGGCCTCAATGAGCACCTTAGTTTCTCGTCTTTCATATAGTCTGTGTGGGATTTATTTCAAATTTTTAAAAATATTTTGGTTTATTTTATTTATGTCCTTTGTTGTGCTCATATGTCCATGTGATTTATTGCAGCCATTGTAACTTTATTATACCTGTTGTTTCAATACTGGCTTAAATACTATGGTCTCATTGCACTTTATTTGCACATTGTTCGTTTTTTAGCGGCTTTATGGCATTGGCCTTCCGCTTTGGGTGTTTGGAATATACTGAATTATGCTTGCACCTCTTCTATTCACAGCCTACTGTCCTCCTAATACCTGTTTGGTCAGATGGTTGTGTGGATCAGGACAATATTCATTTGTATTTTATTGCCCTGGCACCATCTTGCTTTGTTTCAGTGTACATCGCAGCATCTATCTTCCGCCCATGTGCACCCGTTCTGCTGTGTGCATCCACGATGCGTGCTGCTTACGCGCGAGTGATGGATGTGTTTAAAAAGTCCCCGTTTGTAGCATGGTGTGTAGGGGGTATTCAGCTGGGCGACTGCAATGTCGGCACTCCGGTTGGCTTTAGTGATGTTACCGCTACTATATGCCTAAAACCAGGGAGCGCTTTGAAAAACTCTGAAGTAACTTTCCTCTTACCTTAACTATGGTGACCGGTTTGGAGCGCATAACTTTGTATGCATGAGGTTTTTTACCCCTACGCAAGATGCTTTTACTCTATGAACTCTATTATGCCTTTGCCCTTGAAGTATAGTTGTGTGTATATTTGAATGTACACCAACGAAACGCGCATGTGGGCTGTGCATAGTATAGGTTTTTTATGTCACACTTTATTTATTGTTGATCGGTAAGGTCAGTGATTTAGGAATTGCATAGTTACATAGTAGGTGAGGTTGGATAAAGACATCAGTCCATCAAGTCCAACCTATAACCCTACAATCCCTACAGTGTTGATCCAGGGGAAGGCTCATGCCAATTGCCCCATTTCAGGGAAAAAATTTCCTTCCCGACTACAATCTGGCAGTCAGTATAAAAACCCTGGATCAAAGTGTCCTTAAAATCTAGAGTCCATAACCTGTTATATTTTTCTCTTCAAGAAAGACATCCAGGCCCTCTTTGAACTTGTTTAATGAATCCGCCATCACCACTTCCTGGGGCAGAGCGTTCTGTAGCCTCAGTGGTTCCGTAGAACAGTGGTTCTTACTGTGAAGAATCCCCTTCTATGTTTCTGGTGAAACTTTCTCTCCTTCAGACGTAGTGGATGTGCACTTGTCACTGTCACAGGCCTAGGAGTAAAAAGATCCCAAGAAGACTTCCTGCTATCTGGTATTAAATTCATACTTCAACACAACATCTTCTCATTCAAAGGCAGTATATATAGACAGACGAGGGGTTGTGCTATGGGGACCCGTTTTGCGCCCTCATACGCCAATCTATATATGGGTTTATTCGAAGAACGGTACATCTATAACTCCACCTTCTATGATTCTCACATATCCTTGTATAAACGGTATATCGATGACCTCATCTTCATATGGAATGGTGATGAGCAGTCGGCCAGAGATTTCATTACATCTCTAGGACTTAATGACCTAGGTCTATCATTTACCCATCACTTCTCCACAGAACAAATCGAATTTCTTGACCTACTGATCACTATTACACCCGACGGCTTTTTTTCTACATCTACACATTTTAAAACAGTTGATGTTAATAGTTACCTGGAATATACCAGTTCTCACTATGGCCCCTGGCTGAAAAACATACCCTACAGTCAGTTCAAACGAATCCGCAAAAACTGTGACAATGACCAGACTTTTAAAGGGGCTCTATCAGCAAAATCATGCTGCTAGAGCCCCACATATGCATGAATAGCCTTTAAAAAGGCTATTCAGGCACTGTAAAAGTTAAATTAAACTACCCCCCCCCCCCCCCCCCCGTTTTAAAATAATAACTTAGAAAAGAATCTTCTCTACTTACGGAACGTGCACCCTGGGCGGGCTTTCAGGGTGCGCCGTCTTCTTCTTCCCCGCCTCTTCTTCCTCTGTCGTCTTCGGGTCCCGTCCTCCTCCGGCGCTTGCTCGCGGACACGGATAAAAAAAAAACAGCCCGGGCGCATGCGCAGTAGCACGCGGCTTCTACTACGGCTACTGCGCATGCGCCCGGGCTATTTTTTTTTTTTATCAGTGTCCGCGAGCAAGCGCCGGAGGAGGACGGGACCCGAAGACGTCAGAGGAAGAAGAGGCGGGGAAGAAGAAGACAGCGCACCCTGAATGCCCGCCCAGGGTGCACGTTCCGTAAGTAGAGAAGATTCTTTTCTAAGTTATTATTTTAAAACGGGGGGGTAGTTTAATTTAGCTTTTACAGTGCCTGAATAGCCTTTTTAAAGGCTATGCACGCATATGTGGGGCTCTAGCAGCATGATTTTGCTGATAGAGCCCCTTTAAACAGCAGGCACTTATTCTCAAAAAAAGGTTTCAAGAGAAAAAATACCCTAACTCCATTGTCAAACATGCCTTCAATAGAGCGTCTGTACTCAGCCAGGAATCATGTTTGACCACTACGATCCACTTATCCAGCCCACCCACTTCCCTTCCCCCATGTAGAAGGAATTTCATCACCACCTATAACTCAGAGCATACCAAAATCAGGGCGATCTTCAATAAACATTGGCACATCCTTCTCAGTGACCAGCACCTAACGAAATTACTCCCCAGCAAACCAACTCTGACTTTCAGAAGGTCTACAACCTTACGCAACATCCTAGCACCAAGTAGACTCCGGAATAAAACCCCTACCCCACTCATAAACCTTGTCCATAAACCACTGGGGGTATACAAATGTGGCCACCCTAGATGTCTCTGTTGCTCTAATATTAAACACAAAGCCACAGCCTTTCAATCAAATGTAACACATGAGTCTTTCCCCATTCTCACACATCTAGATTGCTCATCAGACTATGTGATCTATTTATTAGAATGCCCTTGTGGCCGCCAATACGTGGGTCGGACAATCCAGCCATTCCATTGTCGGATCAATGGACATAGAACTAACGTTTCAAAAGGGTATCTGAAACATAACCTGTCAGCACACTTTGCCAGCACTCATAACAGCAAATTTTCCAATATTACTATTATGCCAATTGAACAGATTCCTACAGCCATCCCAAATCGGTTTCAAAAATTACGACAGAGAGAATCCTATTGGATATTTAAGCTTCAAACCCTAGAACCCAGTGGTCTTAATGACACTGTAGAATCGTCCTTTTGATTCATCTTCCTGCTGCCCCCTACCACTATCACTGTTACCTGTCGCCTTTGACCTTTCAATATTTATATCCATCTTGATTTCCCAATTTATTGTTTTTATTTACTATGTGTACCTCCATATCATTAATGATATATTTATGTATTGTTATACATCATAAACTGTCTATTCCACTTTGCTGACATGCGTCATGCTTTTGCTACTCTCTGTATCTACTTGTTTATCCACTTTATGCCCTTACATGCATTATATTTGCTACTTTTTGCTCCTGTCTCTTTTTTTTTTTTTTTTTTTTTTTTTTTTTTTTTGTTTCAATGGTTTTTTATTAAGAATTTTCTGTCAACAAGAACAAAGTACAAGCAGAAAATAAAGACATGGACATGTATACACATAGCTAGATATCCGTAGTTTCATGATAATAATACAAGAGAAACAGTAGATACATGTACATCAATAAAGAAGCCATAAGAAATAACAAAACCAAATGAAGGTACAAGTCAGGCAAATATCCATTACAATATATTCTGGAATATCAGGAATTATGTCCAGAAAAGGCAGAATTATTTGTCAGAAGATGTCTCGGGTCAAACGAAATATCTTGAATTAGACCATGGTTCCCAGAGTTGCAAGAAGGAATGGTAGGAGTGATTACCTAATGCAATTATTCTTTCATATTTGAACGTAGTGTTTACCATATCAATTAAGGCTGAAATATTTGGAATCGAATTGGATTTCCACTTTTGGAATATCAAAATTTGTGCCATCATTAAGAGTTTGCAAAAGAGACGCTTATATGGTTTGACAGCGTTAGGAATATGCAATAATAATATCCCGAAATATGGATTTGGGGTCAGTCTGTATTGGCAAAGATCAGAAAGCATTGTAAACACTGTATGCCAGTATGGGGTGATAAGTGGGCATTGCCATATCATATGAAAAAAGGTCCCCACAGCCCCACACGATCTCCAACAGGACCCAGAAGTGGCAGGATACATTATTTGTAAGGTCGACGGAGAATAGTACCAACGTAAGCGTACTTTAATTGCCGTTTCAATATGCGAGCTACATTGTAGGGAAGAGTGTATCAAACGAAAAGATTGACACCAGTCTTCCTCAGAAAAAGTTTTCTGTAGGTCTCGTTCCCAATATCTAAAAGGAGGCGATTTATAAAACTCCAAAACCGCATCTAACACATTGTACAAGAAACGTAAGCCCTTCATTTTTTTTGAGACATAGGATAGTACTCTCTTGCAATAAGGCACAGGCGGTACTGGAATCTTAGTTAAGAAATGGGAGATTTGTATATATTTATAATAATGATGTGGAGGTAAACCAAATTTCTGTTGCAACGCTGGAAAGTATAATAAGGTGTTACGTTCATCATATAGCTGTGAAAGGTAAACAAATCCCAAGTTTTCCCAGGAGGATACCTCCAAATCAGTAATCAGCCATGATAACGTTGATAAGGGAGTATTAGATGGAAGCCAATGTACGTGAGAGGAGGCCTCCGCATGCATATGAGTCCAAGCTTTGAGGGAAGCTATCATAGTAGGAGAGAGCGACTTCGATGGTAAAACATTCCAGAAAGGGAGCATAAGCAAATCTCTAAGTTTGCCAGGATAAACATAAGCCCGTTCAATTTGAATCCAAGGAATAGTAGTATCTGCATTCCACCACCCTGAACATTGGGCGGTTAAAGTGGCTAAATAATAATTACGGATATTAGGAACTCCCAACCCTCCAGCCAATTTGTGTTTGAACAAGGGCCCCCTACATATTCGGGGCCTCCTCCCATTCCATACATAGCAGGAAATCACTCTTTGAACAGATTCAAAATATGATTGAGGAATCAATATCGGTAATGTATGGAACAGATAAAGCAACTTAGGCAAAAGAAGCATTTTAAACGCGGCCACTCGCCCAATCCAGGAGATATCAACTCGAGACATCTTATCACAGCTATCTTTCAATGTTTTGAGCATAGGTAAATAATTGCAATGGAAAAGTGAACCAACAGAGGTCGTTATTTGAATATCCAAGTATTGGAGAGATTCCTGTCTCCAATCAAAACCATATCGTGTCTGCAAAGCTCGAAGGAGACCAGGAGAGACGTTAAATGAAAGGGCTTGAGATTTAGAAAGATTAAGTTTATAAAAGGACAGGGTCCCAAAGTGGTCAATCAACTGCATAAGACGTGAAAGAGAGGTTTGAGGGTCTGTTAAAGTTAAAATAATATCGTCTGCATAAAGAGAGATCAAATGTGATCTTCCCTTAACATCAATACCTTTAATATTTGGGTCATCTCTAATGGCTTGAGCCAGCGGTTCCATAGATAGAACAAATATCAAAGGCGATAATGGACATCCTTGACGTGTTCCATTTGTTATATCAAAGGTATCCGAAAAAGTGCCATTAATAAATATTTTTGCCGATGGGGCCGAATATAAAGCTCCAATCGCTCCTAGTATATCTCCAGAGAAGCCCATCTTACGCAACACCGAGAAGGCATAAGACCAACAAATACGGTCAAACGCCTTCTCGGCATCCAGAGCCAACATGACCACTTCTAATTTCCGTATTTCAGTCTGGTGAACCAAATTCAAAATTCTACGAGTATTCTCATATGATTGTCTGCCTTTCACAAACCCTACTTGATCATATGTAATCAGCTCAGGGAGACAAGTCGCGAGTCTAGTAGCTATCAGTTTAGCATAAACTTTTAAATCCACATTCAGTAGAGATATAGGTCTGAAGTTCTGAGGGACCGAAGGGTCCTTCCCCGGTTTGGGTAATGTAACAATTAAAGCTTCTTGATTCTCTCTAGGAAAGCTCGCAGAGGTTATAGCTTGAGCCAAGAAGGCCCTCATAGGGGTATTCAAAATAGAGGAGAACGATTTATAATATTCATTAGTAAGTCCATCCGGACCAGGCGATTTATTTGGAGGCAGGGACTTAAATATCATGTCCAACTCATTAGAGGTGATAGGGGCGTTAAGAGTCTCCACTTGCTCAAGTGACAGAACAGGTAACTTAATGCTATTGAGAAAAGTATCAATTGCATCCTGTGATGGGAGACACTGAGACGTATCGTTTGCTAAATTATAAAGTTTGTCATAAAAATCTTTAAAACGATTAGCAATCCCTTTGGGGTCATATATTTTTTCAGAATTAGTGGTAGAGAATAGAAAAGGGATTCTAGATTTTCTATGTTTAGCTTTAAGCCTGGAAGCCAACAATTTACCTGCTTTATTAGATTGCGAATAGTATGTAGCTTTCATTTTACGCAGATTTTTCTCATATTGGTATAAGAGACATTCCCGTAATTGACTCCGAAGAGACAATAATTCAGACGCCACCATAAACGAAGGGGAGCGTTTATTGGCATCCTCACATTGCTTGATTTGTCGTGTCAGACGGTCTACTTCAGCCAGGCGAGCTTTTTTTTCAATATGACCTAAGCGTATTAAGGTGCCTCGAATAAACGCCTTATGGGCATTCCAAACAATAGCAGGATCAGAGACAGAGTGGGCATTAATTTGAAAGAATTCCTCTAAATCTTTTACAATCAAGGCTTTAGTACGTGGGTTAGATAACAAATAGTTGCTACATCTCCAAATATAATCCCTGTTTCCCCCATATCGCTCCGCTATAGTAAGTGTAATACCAGCATGATCTGACCATGTAATCTGAGAAATATCAGTCTTTTGTACCAGAGGAAGCGTATTCTGGTCAGTGAGAAATAAATCTATACGAGAATAGCTATTATGCACCGGGGAAAAATAAGTATAATCTCTTTCCGAGGTGTGTAGTATGCGCCACACATCACACAGGCCATGATGCCACAATGACTGAGTAAAGTCAGGGTGGCGAGATCCTCTTTGGGAAGAAGTATCCACATTAGGATCCGGGGCTAAATTAAAGTCTCCCATCAATAGCAAATAACCTTGTTTCCTTTTTTCAACAAGTCTCATAACTTTATTAAAAAAAGCTCGCTGGTGTTGGTTAGGAGCATATACAGACACCAGTGTATACGTAACGTTGTTCAATTGGCATACTACAATAATAAAACGTCCCCTAGGGTCCGCATAAGTATTCAAAGGTTGAAATGCCACTGTATCTCTAATACCAAGCAGGACTCCTCTGCTTTTGGAAGAATGATGAGCATGAAACAAGTGTGGATACATAGGATTATTAAGTCGCACGGCGTCTTTGACGAGTAAATGAGTTTCCTGGATTGCCAATATATCACAATGTTGAGCTCTGACTTCTCTCCACAAATAAGCTCGTTTTTGGGGAGAGTTTAACCCTCTGACATTCATAGAAAAAACTTTAAGACCCATCAAACAGTGAAATGAGAGCTATACCTATCTCCGTCCATAGCACTTTGGACGATAGAAATGACCGAGACATCTTCTGCCATGTACCTTCTTTGTCATATACAGACCTGTACCTAAACAAAGAACAAAAACAACAAAAAAGAAAAAAACGAAACAGACATACTATAACAACATAACTGGTAAGGAAATACCAGGCAGTGCAAAATAGTGTCATGTTGCTAACACCTAAATATAATGCAAAATACAGCGGACCAGCAGCTGTAGGACTCAAAAGGGGGAAATAGTCCAACAAGGGCTGCCAGTGGAAAGAACTCGTCATATCACGAAAGGAGTTAGCCCATTATCCAATGGAATCCGCAGGTGGTTTCCTTTGTGACCTGCGCACAACAGTCCATCCATCCGTGACTGGGTGAACTTGAGATTTTTCAGGAGGAGTAATAATATTAATCCGCCAGCGATTCAAAAGAGATTTCCCTTCCTCCAACGATTTAATCACATGAGTAATATTGTCTTTGACAATGACAAGGCGGACTGGGAATCCCCATTTATACAAGATGTTGTGGTGGCGCAAAGTAAAAGTGATAGGAAGAAGTTGACGCCTCAGTTGTAGGGTAGAAGCAGAGAGGTCAGAATAAATGGATATAGCTCCAAAAGGGTCAGGTAGGGATTCCAAATTACGAGTAGCTGAAAGAACTAGTTCTTTAGTGCGGTAAAAATGGATCCTGGCCAGAACATCTCTAGGAACAGAGTCCGGTAGATGCGTTGGTCTGGGAATCCGGTGTGCCCTGTCAATAGTAACATCTACAGGATCTGGGCCCGAAATGAGTGTACACATTAATTTTTGCAGATAAGAAGACAGTTCATTAGAGGATACAGTTTCAGGTATACCCCTGAATTTCAAGTTGTTTCTACGGGATCTGTCCTCCAAATCCGCCACCTTAAGGAAAACTACCTCCTTCTCTAAGCCATAGTGAGCGTCAATCAATTTGTTATGTGACGCAGCAAATTCAGCCATTTTGGATTCAACATGCATAGTACGTTGTTTCATTTCACCCATATCTCGATCTAGGGGAGTAATCATCCGAAACATATCTGTCTTCAGAGATGTATAAAAAGCTGTAAGCATAGACTTCATAGAGGATTCAGTGAGTAAATTAGAAGAAGCTGGAAAATTAGCCAATACCTCCTCGTGTATATCAACACCCGGAGTGTCCTCCTCAGAACCAGTAATCTGAGAGTCAGTGATCTTTGGACGTCTTTTAAGAGGGCTGGTAGAGGGAGAAGTCGCTGGGCCTGCACTACAGGAAGACGGAGATCCGCCATCTTGTGATGTCCCCTGTTTCCCGCCACCATCAGCATTAACATTGCGAAAATGGTCATCCGACCCAGAAGAGTCAAGCATGGAAGTCGGTGGTAACGATGAAACCGTTGCCGATAGGGTGTTTTTGGCAGAGCGTATCGCTTCTAGCTGTTCCGGAGAACGACTCGTTGGCGAGGAGGCCTTAGAGCCCGAGCTGGAGTGAGAAGCAGCGCCATCTTGACTCACCTCTCCGGTAGGTTTGAAGTAAAAGTCCGTCAATTTGCGAGGTTTAACACTGGCTGTTTTCCTTTTCGGCATCTTGTTGTGTTAGGAGGATATACCGATCCCTCTGAAAGCTAATCAACCCTGGGAAATCGCTGTGGAAGTCGCTTTAGTGGGCTAAGTCTGCAGAGCTCCGAGCTCACACGTCCATTCCCTTCAGCTGCCAAGCTCTGCCCCCCCCTTTTTTTTTTTTTTTTTTTTTTTAATGTCTTTATTCATAGCTTGCTTGCATAGACAAGCTTACTCCCTTATACCTGCCCCCCCCCCTTTTTTTTTTTTTTTTCCTTCTCCCCTCCCACATCAGGGTATATATACCCCTCATGGCACTACAAGGCCTGACTTGGTTCTAAGGCTGTTGCTGGACACTTCCTGCTGTAAGTAATTCCTCATTACCCATTAGCATTACACTGTAGCCCTTACAGGGATCCACAACTAATATGCAAAAGAATGTGTTTATTGCAACCTATGACATGTTATATGGGGATTTCTTGTTTTATCCGTATACTACCACTTTACCACCTTACTTAGCAACTTTAAGTTTGCGCATCACCATCTTACTAGGATGTTGGTCTAGGTTTTGGGGACCCCCAACTTTCCATATGTCCAAAGTTTTTGATTTAGCCTATGTAGAACTGCACATGACTGTACTTTTTTTTTTTTTTTCCCTTTATTCAGAGCTTGCTGGGACAAGCATGCTCCCCTATACTTGATATTTGATATCTATCATATGACTTTTTATTATGACCATTACCACCTTTCCATCTATCTATATGTCACTGAGGGGTAATTACTCAATAAATATGCAGTCACTGAAGGAGTAATAAAATTAAAACATAACTTTTAATAGTGATGTATAAAAAAAATTCTAAAATCATCCACCAATACACTAACTAATGGTGCTCAGGGATAGAAAGATTAGAGGTATGCCCATACATTATAGGACACACTTTAAGATACATGCCTCCACTAGCCCTGAGTCACCACTAACTACCCCAAAATGAAAGCAGGGGTTAAGTTTGCATGGTCAGTGGCTAAAGTGTTCACCCTGACCTATTTACAAATACGGCTGGGCTATTCCTAGCATCCTAGCCAGATCCTAGCCCATCGCAGTCCCGACGGTCTGGATCTTCTGGACCAAATGGATCTTCTGCAGTTTATCTTGAAGCGTAATTATTTTACGTATGACGGCCGCTCCTTCCTCCAGACCGTCGGGACTGCGATGGGCAGTCCCGCTGCACCGACTTTTGCAAATTTATATCTGGGGTGGTGGGAGGAGCGGTACGTCTTTTCAGAGGAGATGGAAATGTGGACGTCAATGGTCCATATGTGGCTTAGATATATTGACGACATATTGATTTTTTGGTCGGGAACTGAGATACAGTTCAGGGAATTCGTCAATATGTTAAATAAAAATGATCTCAATCTCAAATTCACCGCTGATGTGAATAAACGCCAACTCACCTTTTTAGATCTGAAAATCACTATTGATGAGATGGGTGATGTGTCTACCGAAGTATATCGGAAAGAGACGGCCACTAATAACATCCTCTCGTGGGATAGTCACCATCCCCTTCCTTTACGGAGGGGTATCCCTAAGGGACAATTTTTGAGAATGAGACGTAATTGTTCCTCATTTTCTTCCTTCCAACATGCCTCAAGGGATCTTTCCAGTCGACTAAAAGCACGTGGTTACCCAGAATCGGTTTTGACTGAATCCTACAATTATGCACGTACACAAAATCGAACTGACCTACTTAATCCTCGCCCTAGGGACAATGTGAATAATCAAATTAGAATTATTGGGACATTTGACCATCTAAACAGAGAAGTGAGATCCATACTCCACTCTTATTGGAATGTATTGAAACTAGATACGGATATTGTAGATTTATTACAAGATACACCATCGATTACGTTTCGTAGGGGCAGAAATCTTCAAGACAGACTGATACATAGCCACATGACCCCATTATCTACAACTACTTGGCTCAACAAAAATGTGCCTAACGGGATGTTCAAATGTGGAAAATGTAAGGCGTGTGAATTTATTAAAATGGGCCCCAAATTCTCATGCGTATCCACCGGGAAAACATATGACATCCGCAGTTTTATCAACTGTTCCAGTGAGGGAGTGGTATATGTAGCAACATGTAGTTGCCCCAAGAATTATGTTGGTATGACATCACGACAACTACGTCGCCGTATTTTAGATCATATTGGCAATATTAGGCGTAACGAAGATAGACCGTTAAGCCGACATATTTGGGATCATCATGATGGTGATACTAAAGCTATTCACTTCCAAGGTATAGAAATTGTCAGACCAAATCCTAGAGGCGGTGATCTACACCAAAGGATATTACAAAAAGAGGCAACTTGGATATACAGGATGCAATCATTGAGCCCCAAGGGGTTAAATGAAAATATTGGGTACACTTGCTTTATATAGAGGAGTTGGGTTTGTGTAGCCCCTAAGGGTTAATGTTTTCCAGGCCCTTTTGTATAATTATCTTAGCAAATGGTAACTTTCTGACTATATGGCTATGGTATTGTAGGCTTTATATAATTTCCGTTTGGTAATGGCCTATGAATAGAATTCATTTAGGGTGCTTATAGGATCCTTGCACCCTTTGCAGTTTTCCAGATTTCACAATATATGTATATAGCCATTGGTATGTCACACCTATACTTACCTGTACAATTGGGAGCAGTTCACACTGGTGTTCCATGTTGCGAACCCTTAACACATTATATAATGTCATCTTTAGCAGCAAATTATGAGGGTTAAGCACTCATACAATGTAGCGATCTGTATATATCAATGTAGCGATCTGTGTATATCCTTGTGATAATACATCATTGCAAATATTGTCTTTACTTACCTTATGGTCAGTTTTACTTTACAGGATGCGGTTCTTTTTGGAATGTCATATGCATCAATGTACCATAGTAATGGTGAGACATTAAATGTCTGTCTATTAGATACAGCAGACAGCATTATACTTCATTTACCAGCGATGTTTAATTATGCCGGTGATCTATTTATGATCATGGCATTAGGGTTAATAGTATTCATGTATCGGACCCATGCATTCAGCCCCGGGCTCAGTATATGGGCGCGACCAATTACGGTGCGCCACGTCATGAGAGGCGTGACTGCATGGGCGGAGTTTTGGATTCATAATCCCGAGAGACGCCGCGGCCGGCGGCATACACCAGTACTCCGTCCTACCATACGGGACGGGGGAACTGCGGTTCTTACCGCACTACGATTAGTACTATCGAGTACTTCACTCCCTCCTGATGATTTGACCCGTAATAGGGCTAATGAAACGCGTTGAGGGGAATATGCTGAGAGCAGGATATCATTTTTACTGCTAAACATTTTTCTGGCTAGGATGCTAGGAATAGCCCAGCCGTATTTGTAAATAGGTCAGGGTGAACACTTTAGCCACTGACCATGCAAACTTAACCCCTGCTTTCATTTTGGGGTAGTTAGTGGTGACTCAGGGCTAGTGGAGGCATGTATCTTAAAGTGTGTCCTATAATGTATGGGCATACCTCTAATCTTTCTATCCCTGAGCACCATTAGTTAGTGTATTGGTGGATGATTTTAGAATTTTTTTTATACATCACTATTAAAAGTTATGTTTTAATTTTATTACTCCTTCAGTGACTGCTTTCCATCTATCTGTTTACTCATGTATGTATCTAGTTATCTGTCAACCAAATCTTACCATGGTTCTCTTTCTTTTTCTAAAAACTTTTGCTTAGAGCTGCTGAGACAATCATATCTCCTATACCTGATATTTTATATATACTATGTTACTTTTTATTATGATTACTACCACTTTTTTTTTTTTTCTATCTATTTATCTATGTATTTATTCATTTATTTATGATTACGTTTTATCATGTTTTGATTATTGATTTTAATTCTAGTATTTGTCTGTTACTGTATATTGTAGTGGCCTGAAGAAGACACCCGCCCGGTGTCGAAACGCGTAGCCGTTTTAAGCTGTTGTTCATGTCCTTGGAGCAATAAAACAGAACCAATTCATCTTAATCTTGCATATCGTCATTTTTAATTTTCAAGTCTATTACGGATTTTGCTGCCTTTAGCGCTCTGCCAGTTCCCGGTTTTTCTATATATCTTTTCAATTTTTTCACCACCCACTTTGTGGGACGGTGTCCGGGTTAGAGCTGCAATTGGCCTGTTGGGCAATTGGCCCGGTGGGCTCCTGACTGGAGTCTACTATTTCCACCAGACGGGCGCCAGGTCACCCTTTTTAAACTTCTCTCTTCAAGAAAGGCATCCAGGCCCTCTTTGAACTTGTTTAATGAATCCGCCATCACCACTTCCTGGGGCAGAGCGTTCTGTAGCCTCAGTGGTTCCGTAGAACAGTGGTTCTTACTGTGAAGAATCCCCTTCTATGTTTCTGGTGAAACTTTCTCTCCTTCAGATGTAGTGGATGTGCACTTGTCACTGTCACAGGCCTAGGAGTAAAAAGATCCTTAGAAAGTTCTTTGTATTTTCCCTTCATGTATTTTTACATTGTTATTAGATCTCATCTTTTCTCTAAACTGAATAACCCCAAGTTTGTTAATCTATCGTTGTACTCCAATCCACCCATTCCCTAATCATTTTGGTTGCCCGTCTTTGCACTTTTTCAAGTTCACTTATGTCTTTCTTGTATATTGGGGCCCAAAATTGAGCATAATATTCTAAGTGTGGCCGTACCAGTGATTTGTATAGAGGCATAGCTATGTTCTTATTATGAGAATCTATACCTCTTTTGATGCATCCCATAATTTTATTTGCCTTGCAGCAGCTGCTTGACACTGGTCACTAAAGGTAAGCTTGCTGTCCACCAAAATCCCTAAGTCTTTTTCATTGGCAGTCTTAACCAGTAATTTACTATTAAGTACATAATCATACATTTTATTACGTCGACCAAAGTGCATTACCTTACATTTGTCAACATTGAACTTCATTTGCCAAGTCTCCGCCCATGCTTCCAGTTTCCTTAGATCTGCTTGTAATATTCTACTGTCCTCCTCATTATTGATTACCTTATAAAGTTTAGTATCATCAGAAAATATGGACACCCTCCTTTGTAAACCCTCTACCAGGTCAGTACCAGGTCATTAACCAGTTAAGGACCAGGCCCAGAAGTGCACTAAGAACCAGGCCTCTTTTTTCAAAACTGACATGTATTACTTTAAATGGCAATAACTTTGAGATGCTTTAACTTACATAAGTGATTTTCAGATTGTTTTTTCGTAACACATGATACTTCATGTTAGTGGTAAACACTAATCAATATTTTTGTATTTATTTATTTAAAAAAAAAACTAGGAAATATGATGAAAATTTGGAAAAAATTGCAATTTTCAAAATGTGAAATTCTCTGCTTTTCAGGCAGATAGTCATACCATCCAAATACATGAATAAATATTATCTCCCATATCTCTGCTTTATATCGGCTTCATCTTTTGATTGTCTTTTAATTTATTTAGGATGGCCTCACAGCTGATTCACAGATTTTATTAACAATGGGACTTAAAAATGAAAAATTACTTTTTTTTCCAATTAATCGTCCATTTAGCGCCATATTTTTAATTTTGCAATTAGTTAAAGAATTAAAAGTCCCCACAGTTTGTTACACAATTTCTTCTTAACACGGCAATACCCCATATGTGGCCATAATCTGATGTTTGGGTACATGGTGTGGGGCTCAGAATGGAAAGAGCACTATGGCTTTTGGAAAGCAGATGTTGCTAGAATAGCTTTCTGGTGCCATGTCACATTAGCTGAGCCCCTAAAGTATCAATACAATGGAAACCCCTCAAAAGTGACCCCATTTTAGAAACTACACAGGTGACAGTAAACTGGAATTCACCAAAAAGTGACCCTATTTTGTAGGGACAATTTTAGGGTCTCTGCAAATGTGACATGGTGTCCAAAAACAAAGAATCTAAATCTGCACTCCAAAAGCACATATCGCTCCTTCACATCTGCGCCCTGCTGTGTACCCAAATGGTGGTGTATGCCCACATGTATGACACTGGTGTACCCAGGATAATGTGCTTAATGCCATATGTGGGTAGAAATGGTTGTTTGAGCACAGCCGGGCACAGAAGGGAAGGAGCGCCAGACCCCCTAACCCCACCCCCCGCCAAGGAGGTACCTAAAGACCGGACGTATTTCGGCAATAGTCCGGTCTTTAGGTACCAGTACTTCAGGCCGTAAATTTACGTACGGCGGTCCTCATGTAGTTACTAAAGATATTAAACAAGAGAGGACCTAATACTGACCTTTGTGGCACCCCATTGGTGACTGTGACCCAGTTGTTTACCATTAACAAGTACCCTCTGTTTCCTATCAGTGAGCCAGTTGCTAACCCAATGTATATGTTTTCCCCCAGTCCCAACATTCACATTTTGCGTACCAACCGTTTATGTGGAACAGTATCAAAATCCTTTGAAAAGTCCAGGTACACCACGTCTACTGCATTACCCATGTCCAGTCTTGAACTGACCTCCTCATAGAAGCTGATCAGATTAGTCTGACATGATCGATTCCTCATAAACCCATGCTGATTGGGTGTTATAATATTATTTACATTGAGATACTCCAGGATAGCATCTCTTAGAAATCCCTCAAATATCTTACTCACCACAGCAGTTAAACTTACTGGCCTATAGTTTCAAGGTTCACAGTTACACCCCTTTTTGAAATTTGGCTCCATATTTGCTATGCACCAATCCTGTGGAACAGACCCAGTCATTACTAAATCCTTAAAGGCATCCTATCATTTAAACACTTCTAGTTGACACGTCGGAATAGCCTTAAGGAAGGCTATTCGTCTGCTACCTTTATAAGTCGTCTCTGGCCTGCCGTTCGGTGAAAAATCAATTTTTTTTTGGTATGCAAATGAGTTCTCTCACAGCACTGGGGGCGTCCACAATGCTGCGAGCGAACTCTCTCCAGTGATGCCTCCATCTTCTGCAGCAATCGCCTCTTCATCTTCTTCTGGCTGGGGTCAGACTTGTGCGCCTGCGCAGTCTGCTCTGCCATCGTGACCCAGGCAGAACTGAGTGCACAGGTCGGCTGTCACGTTGAGGACATTGTCCCAGTTTATGCTGCTAAACTCCTCTCTTAGCTTGTTAAAATTGGCCTTCTTGAAGTTTAGCATTTTTGTACCCCCTCTAATGAACATCTTGTTAATGTGTACAATAAAACTTATTATTATGTTATGGTCACTATTTCCCAGATGTCCACCAACCTCCACTTTTGACAGTGTGTCAGGTTCATTTGTTAAAATTAGGTCTAAAAGTGCCTTGCCTCTTGTTGGGTCCTGCACTAGTTGTGATAGGTAATTTTGTTACTGACAAGAACCTGTTCCCTTTGTTGGATTTCTGCTTCCCAGTTGATATCTGGGTAGCTGAAATTCCCCATAATATTATATACTTTATTATGTTTTGCAGCCTCATCTATTTGTTTAATTAGTATATTTTCAGCTTCTTCCGTTATATTTGGAGATTTATAACAAACCTCTATCAGTATTTTATTAGTTTTTGTTTCCCCCGTAATTTCCACCCATAAGGACTCCACATATTCATTTTCCTCCCAGATGTCCTCACGCAGGACTGGCTTAAGGCAGGATTTTACGTATAAGCAAACCCATCCTTCTTTCTTATTTGTACGCTCCTTTCTAAACATACTGCATCCTTGTATATTTACAGCCCAGTCATAGCTAGAGTCCAGCCATGTCTCACTTACCCCCACCATGTCGTAATTTTCTTCCAACATCATCACTTCTAGTTCCTCCATCTTGTTAGTGAGGCTTCGGGCATTCGTATACATACATTTCATAGATTTATCTTCCCTACTCTTCCACTGCCTACTGACTGTTCTAACCCCACTCCCCGCTCCACCCCCAGTTACAGTATTTAGCCCTCTTTCCATTTCTACACTATCTTGCCCTCTACATCTGTTACCCTCCCCCCAGTCCCTAGTCTGAACACTCCTCCAACCGTCTAGCCATCTTCTCCCTCAGCACAGCTGCACCCTCCCCATTGAGATGCAGCCCATCCCTAGCATAGAACCTGTAGCCCTCAGCAAAGTCGGCCCAGTTCTCCAGAAACCCAAACCCCTCCTTCTTACACCAACTCTTAAGCCACTTGTTCACCTCCCTAATCTCCTGCTACCTTTCCTGTGTGGCTCGCGGAACAGGCAGTATTTCTGAGAATACTACCCTGGAGGTCCTTGCCTTCAACTTGCTCCCTAAATCCCTGAAATCATTTTTAAGGAACTTCCACCTACCTCTAATTTTGTCATTTGTGCCAACGTGCACCATGACTGCTGGGTCCACACCAACCCCACCCAGTAATCTGTCAACCCGATCCGCGATGTGTCGAACTCGAGCGCGAGGAAGGCAACACACCATACGACGATCCCGGTCTTTGTGACAGATTGCCCTATCTGTTCCCCTAATAATTGAATCTCCCACTACCAGCACCTGTCTAGTCTTCTCTGCGCTCCTATCCCCCTTCATACTGGAGCAGACATTCCCCTGGCTTTCAGAGGACGTGTCATGCTGCAGCAGTATTAACCCTGTACTAACATCCCCCTCATCTGCCAATTTAGCAAACTTGTTGGGGTGTGGTAGACTAGGGTTAGGTTCCGGACATGGTCTACGCTACATAGGGCGGTTACCCTGGTTAGGACATAGGGTGGCATTAGTCCCTGTCTCTCTAATATATTAGGGTCAAGGCAGCTATTCTTTTCCTACCTTTATTCCTATTATATACCCTATCCATATTTCCGGACTACCCTTATATAACCAGTACATCTCTGCACTCAATTGGTCCTTTTCACATCTGATATGGTAAGACCTATTGGTTGATATCAAGTATTGGACCGCCGTGTCTTTGTTTTGTGAACAGACTGTGTGTGTAATTTATGGTTTCCTACCTGACTCTAATGGGACTTTGTTATTAATATTTGTATTACATGTTTTTTTAACCCTGGATATTAAAGGTTAAGTTTTAGATGCCTTTGTTCTTTTTGTGGTGGTCTTTAAAAAATCATGTTGTGTTCATTGTCTTTCTTGTCGAAAATGTTAACCGGAATTATGGAATTACAACAGTAGCTCAGCCCACAGATGCTATAATTAAAGCGGTGTTCCTAAGGTATAAAATACTGTCTTCTTGTCTTGAAATTTTAAGGAATTTTCAAAGATTAGTAAATTATCCCTAATAGAGCTGAACCTGGGGGCAAAATAATTAAATCTTTCTCCTTGATTTTCCTCTGCTCTGCTTCCCACTTCTTGGCATATGACTTAAACAGGAAACACTTGGAGCTGCCAACTAAGTGGCAAGGCAGGTCATCGCTCCAGCCAGTGTTTGGCTGAACTGACCTCTCCAAGCATTTCCTGTTTGTCCTGAGACAATAAAAAATGAAACAGTAAGGGAAAGGGTAGTGGTGAGAAACATTTTGTTATAAATCTCAACATGTCGGCTGTGGATATTTTTCTTCAATGTGTGATTAGGATTAGCCAGAATCTCATCCACTTTGCAGGTACTGTAAAATGCAATGGGTACCCGGTCTTAAAAAGGACATCCAGGATTTGCAGTTTTCTGAAAAGAGATCGGGACGGTGAAAAAAAAACCACATACTCATCTGTCCTCGATGCTTCGTTGTCCCCCCTCCACTGTACTGTCTTTGTACAGTGTACTCATACCTTGGTGGCACCCTGGTCAGTCCTCCGGTGGAAGTCCTTGCCTTTTGTGGCAGCTGAGGTCAATCAGCAGCCTAAGGAAAGATACTGGGTTGTTGCTCACATACGTGATGTCTCGCGTCCTTTCTTTGAAGTTTTAAAAGGGGTGAAGCTGTGACAAACGTTTTTTCTTTTCTTTTCTTTTCTTTTTTTTTTAATTTTTTTATTTTATTTTTTTATTTTTTGGTAGAGTTGGAAGGGACCTCAAGGGCCATCGGGTCCAACCCCCTGCGAGTGCAGGTTTTCCTAAATTATCCCAGCTATATTTTTATCCAGATTCCGCTTGAAGATTTCCATTGATGGAGCGCACACCACCTCCCGTGGCAGCCTATTCCACTCTCTCACTACCCTCACTGTCAGAAAGTTTTTCCTAATGTCTAATCTGTATCTCTTTCCCTTTAGTTTCATCCCATTGCTTCTTGTACTTCCTTGTGCTAATGAGAATAGGGTAGATCCCTCTGCACTGTGACTACCTTTCAGATATTTGTAGACTGCTATTAAATCTCCCCTCAGCCTTCTCTTCTGCAAACTAAACAATCCCAATTCTTTTATGAAAAGATATAGTTTATATAGTGGTATAATAGTGTGTAATCTCATCAATTTAAAGAATGACTTTGCTAATAATTTTGCTGTTCGGTTAGTTGGATATGCCTTAGCAACAAATTTGTCACTTGAGGTCAGCATATCACTTTTACTGAAGAGTGGGACTCAGGAGCGTCAGAGTGATCTCAAAAAGCAGTTTCCAACCTTTCCTTTAAAAAGGTTTATCTTGGAAATTCTGTAATATAGCAATTTATATATATTTATTTTTTACTTTGGTTTTGCTTACAAGGTCCTCTGAGGTCTATGGTGGAAGGACTTCAGTCAGAAGAGTCGGATGATGACAGTTCAGGTGGCGAAGATGAAGCCGTCAAGATTAAAACAGCAGGTCGTGATTCTCGGTAAGCAATATGTCCCTAAAGACCAAGGTTTACAGTATCTTAGCAGTAAGAATATACAGCAAAGTTTTTAAGAGTAGTAATGTACTGCATCTGTTAACCCCTTAGAGACACAGCCCAAAAGTATGTTAAGGACCAGGCCTCTTTTTTCAAAACTGACATGTGACTCTTTAACTTACACAAGTGATTTTGAGATTGTTTGTTTTCTCGTAACACATTACACTTCATGTTAGTGGTAAATAGAGATGAGCGAACACTAAAATGTTCGAGGTTCAAAATCCGATTCGAAGAGCCGCTCACTGTTCGACTGTTCGAACGGGTTTCGAACCCCATTATAGTCTATGGGGAACATATACTTGTTAAGGGGGAAACCCAAATCCGTGTCTGGAGGGTCACCAAGTCCACTATGACACCACAGGAAATGATGCCAACACCTCTGGAATGCAACTGGGACAGCAGGGGAAGCATGCCTGGGGGCATCTAACACACCAAAGACCCTCTATTACCCCACTATCACAGCCTAACAACTACACATTTTACACACTCAATACCACCTCTCAGACAGTGGAAAAACACCTTGAAACATGTGTATTTGGCCCTTGGAGTGAGAAGAGCCTGTCGCCAGCATTGTATTGGGTACTTGGAGTGAGGAGAGCCTTGCAACAGCAGTGTATTTGGCCCTTGTAGTGAGTTGAGGTTGGCACCAGCATTGTTTTTGAAAATCAGGGTGGATTGAGCCTCTAACCAGCAGAGTTTTGGGAAATCAGGGTGGAGGGAGCCTCTAACCAGCAGAGTTTTGGGAAATTCATGGTGGAGGTAGCCTCTAACCAGCAGAGTTGTGGGAAATCAGGATGGAGGGAGCCTCTAACCAGCAGAGTTGTGGGAAATCAGGATGGAGGGAGCCTCTAACCAGCAGAGTTGTGGGAAATTCATGGTGGAAGGAGCCTCTAACCAGCAGAGTTTTGGGAAATCAGGGTGGAAGGACCCTCTAACCATCAGAGTTGTGGGAAATCAGAATGGAGGGGAGCCTCTAACCAGCAGAGTTTTGGTAAATTCATGGTGGAGGGAGCCTCTAAACCAGCAGAGTTGTGGGAAATTCATGGTGGAGGGAGCCTCTAACCAGCAGAGTTGTAGGAAATCAGAATGGAGGGGAGCCTCTAACCAGCAGAGTTTTGGTACATTCATGGTGGAGGGAGCCTCTAACCAGCAGAGTTGTGGGAAATTCATGGTGGAGGGAGCCTCTAACCAGCAGAGTTGTGGGAAATCAGGATGGAGGGAGCCTCTAACCAGCAGAGTTGTGGGAAATTCATGGTGGAAGGAGCCTCTAACCAGCAGAGTTTTGGGAAATCAGGGTTGAGAGAGCCTCTAACCAGCAGAGTTTTGGGAAACTCATGGTGGAGGGAGCCTCTAACCAGCAGAGTTGTGGGAAATCAGAATGGAGGGGAGCCTCTAACCAGCAGAGTTTTGGTAAATTCATGGTGGAGGGAGCCTCTAACCAGCAGAGTTGTGGGAAATTCATGGTGGAGGAAGCCTCTAACCAGCAGAGTTGTGGGAAATCAGGATGGAGGGAGCCTCTAACCAGCAGAGTTTTGGTACATTCATGGTGGAGGGAGCCTCTAACCAGCAGAGTTGTGGGAAATTCATGGTGGAGGGAGCCTCTAACCACCAGAGTTGTGGGAAATTAGGGTGGAGGGAGCCTCTAACCAGCAGAGTTTTGGGAAACTCATGGTGGAGGGAGCCTCTAACCAGCAGAGTTGTAGGAAATCAGAATGGAGGGGAGCCTCTAACCAGCAGAGTTTTGGTAAATTCATGGTGGAGGAAGCCTCTAACCAGCAGAGTTGTGGGAAATTCATGGTGGAGGAAGCCTCTAACCAGCAGAGTTGTGGGAAATTAGGGTGGAGGGAGCCTCTAACCAGCAGAGTTTTGGGAAACTCATGGTGGAGGGAGCCTCTAACCAGCAGAGTTGTAGGAAATCAGAATGGAGGGGAGGGAGCCTCTAACCAGCAGAGTTGTGGGAAATTCATGGTGGAGGAAGCCTCTAACCAGCAGAGTTGTGGGAAATCAGGATGGAGGGAGCCTCTAACCAGCAGAGTTTTGGTACATTCATGGTGGAGGGAGCCTCTAACCAGCAGAGTTGTGGGAAATTCATGGTGGAGGGAGCCTCTAACCACCAGAGTTGTGGGAAATTAGGGTGGAGGGAGCCTCTAACCAGCAGAGTTTTGGGAAACTCATGGTGGAGGGAGCCTCTAACCAGCAGAGTTGTAGGAAATCAGAATGGAGGGGAGCCTCTAACCAGCAGAGTTTTGGTAAATTCATGGTGGAGGGAGCCTCTAACCAGCAGAGTTGTGGGAAATTCATGGTGGAGGAAGCCTCTAACCAGCAGAGTTGTGGGAAATCAGGATGGAGGGAGCCTCTAACCAGCAGAGTTTTGGTACATTAATGGTGGAGGGAGCCTCTAACCAGCAGAGTTGTGGGAAATTCATGGTGGAGGGAGCCTCTAACCAGCAGAGTTGTGGGAAATCAGGGTGGAGGGAGCCTAGTAGGAGCAGAATTTTGCAACGCTTATGGTGGATGAGTATGAGGATGCGGAGGAGGAATTGGAGAGGTTGAGCACAGACATCGACTTTCATGTTGGGGTGCTTTACACAGGTGGGCACAAAAATGAAGGCTCTATCCAGTGGTGGTTCATTTTTATCAAAGTGAGCCGGTCGGCACTCTCAGCTGACAGCCGGCTGCACTTGTCAGTGATGATGCCACCGGCTGCACTGAACACCCTCTCAGGACGCTGGCGGCAGGACAGGACAGCACCTCCGAGGCATATAGGGCAAGTTCAAGCCACAGGTCCAACTTCGACACCCAATACGTGTAGGGCACAGAGGGATTGGAGAGGACAGGGCTGTGGTCGGAAAGGTATTCCCGCAACATGCGCCTATACTTGTCACGCCTGGTGACACTAGGACCCTCAGTGGCGGTACTTTGGCGAGGGGGTGCCATCAAGGTGTCCCAGACCTTAGACAGTGTGCACCTTGTTTGTGTGGACCGGGGAGCACTTGGTCGCCTAGTGGAGGAACTGCCCTCTCTGCCGCCAACGTCACATGCTGGAAACATCTCCATCATATTCTGCACCAATTGCTTGTGGCAAGCATTGATGTGATTGGCACTCCCCTCTACCGGAATAAAAGATGAGATTTTTTTTATACCGGGGGTCAAGGATAGCAAAGATCCAGTACTGGTTGTCCTCCATTATTTTGACAATACGCTTGTCAGTTGTAAAGCACCCCAACATGAAGTCAGCCATGTGTGCCACAGTGTTAGTTGGCATGACTCCTCTGGCCCCACCGGAAAGTTCAATCTCCATTTCCTCCTCATCCTCCCTTTCTACCCATCCGCGCTGCAACAATGGGACGATTCGAAGTTGCCCGGAAGCCTCCTGTATCCATCACATCATCGGACAGGTCTTCTTCCTCCTCCTCTTCCTCCATTAAACACGGTGAAGTGGACAGATGTGTGGACCTACTCTCCAGCTGTGACGGATCTGATGCTATCCCTGACTCCTCCGTGTTCAGGGGTGAACCTACCCCTTTTGCCGCCCGAGGCGAACTACAGAGAGCCGCCCCTCCCCCCAGGAGGGGGCGGAGCGAAGGGGCGTGGTCGAGGGAAGGGCGTGGCAGAGTGAAGGGGGCGTGGCGGCGCGAAGGGGCGGGGCTTAGCACCGTTTGCCGGCAGAGGGCAGGCACGGAGATGAGCTGCTCTCTGCCTGAGTGTGAGGGGAGGCTGCTGGAGCAGCGCTGCTCCAGTGGCCTCCCCAAACCACCGCTCGCTGCTAAGCCAGTCCAGGACAGCTTGTCCTGGACTGGCTTAGGTAATCAAAAATGCTGCCCTCCCTGGAGTCCTGACATAGCGCCTCCTGAAGCGCTCGCTTCAGGTCGCCTCATGGGAGGTGTGGCGCTGTCCGTGTGATCTGAGTTATCCCTGATGTCAATGAGGGATTCTCTCAGCACACGCAAGAGCGGGATTGTAAGGCTCACCATCACATCTTCAGAGCTCACCCTCTTTGTGGACTCCTCAAACACCCTTAGTATGTCACAAAGGTCTCTCATCCATGGCCACTCATGGCTGAGAAACTGAGGCAGCTGACTTTGTGGCACCCTAGGGTTTTGTAGCTAG